>NC_064641.1:308374299-308679120 GCF_023864345.2 Schistocerca serialis cubense
AGCGACAGTTAGGTCGGTATCCCATTGCCTTCCGAGGCATTTCCAGACCGTCTTCGCTGGTTTTCGGGTCTCATTGCGAGACAAATTTACTTCAGTCAATGTACCTGAAGCCGCTGCAAACGGGCTTGTTGTTGCACAGAGGTCAATGGTAGTCGGCGCGAGGGGCACCATGAGCTAACCCACATTTCTGTGAGCTGCTTGCCAAAGGTCCTTGCGGTCAGTGAAGCACCAGTTGCACGTCGAATTGATGATAATAATGAAGTCGGGGTTTTGAGCCTCTCTGACTATCCCTCGGTCCTCACGTTTTGTTGTCTCTCCAGATCCACTGTTGGTTCACCCAGTCCTGGCAACATCGTCAAAAGGTGGCATCGCTCCTATTCAAATGTCGAGCAATTCGCCAATTACTCTGACCCGTTTCTTTGAACCCAACTACACATCCCCTCTCAAATGCTAACATCTGCGTATATTGTTCACGCGCCTGTCTGCGAGGCATAGTTACTGTCCAACTGTGTACACAGAATGAAATCCGTGAAGATTCTGTCAGAAACGGGGGGGGTGCTGTGAACACGAAGTTAATAGGCTACTTGAATAAATCAGGTGCCACGCACGACGGAAAAAGTTACTTGATAAGTTTGTGGACTCGTCAGGGGCCTCGCCTTTTGCTTATGATTGGAGGACCTGGGCATTTCAGTAGAATAATTTATTTTGATGGTTGCTGATTGATGGAGTTTAATCTGGTAAAATAGTATTTATTGAAACAGTGGTAAAATGGTTCAAATGGCTCTGAGCACTGTGGGACTTAAAATCTGAGGTCATCAGTCCCCTAGATCTTAGAACTACTTAAACTTAACTAACCTAAGGACATCACACACATCCATGCCCAAGGGAGGATTCGAATCTGCGACCGTAGTGGTCGTGCGGTCCCAGACTGAAGCGCCTAGAACCGCTCGGTCACAATGGCCGGCTCAAACAGTGGTAAAAATACACATGACATATAAACGCAGGGCTTATAAAACGATTTGAGAATGAATTTACATAATAAAAATAGAAGAATGATATGAAAATGAATGGTTCTTACGGTCTCCACCAGCATGATCTGAGCAATTACGACTGAGATGGTGCTCAGACACATAAAGGACACAAATTACGTTTTCAACTTTGTTTGCAAAATAATGTAATTATATAAAGAAGGTGTGAATTCGAACAGAAACACAAAACTGATCGATTAATAAGGGAAGAATCAAAACAAACGTCACTAGCCCGTTCAGCTTCAATGTTTAACTCGGTTACGAAACAAAACATGAGTGGTTACGAAAATAATTCCCTTTGAAGCAAGAATCAGATTTCAGAAAAAACTTGTGCGTAAAGTGCGTCGATCAATTTAGGAAGACTAAAAAATTGGAAACCAGGAAGGAACTCCTCTTCCATGAATATATCGCGATTTCCGGAGTTGGGAGTGTGCACTGCAAATGTGATGTTATCGTGACTGCCATTGAGGTGGTTGCCGACAAATCTGGGTGCGCCTAACTGCGGCCGCTGCTAACCGTTGCTGGGCTGAGTCGATGGGATGTGATTGCGAATAGCGAACCTCATTATCCTTCTGATTACTCGCCGCAGGTTCAAAGTGAAATTTCAAACACTTCTCAGAGGGCCGAAGTCAAGAGCACTTACGAGCGCGGAGTCCAGAGTAGCATCACAAAGTAGAATTCTGAATCAGAAAACCCATACCAATCTGAATACGAGTGCGACTGCCTCTCCCAACTTTCAGTAGCCTTCCTCCAGACCTCGGAAAGGCACCCCGTACAATCTTTTCTAGTCAAGCCCAGAAAGGTCCTAAGTGCCCCTCCAGTCTGAGAAACGAGTGTCGCCCTCTTTCCACGTACAGACTTGTCTTCGTGAAATTCTGGAAATTTTGTTGAGTTTCGCACAGCGTTCCCCTGGGAAGGAAACAGCTGGAAATTCGAGACGGGCTATTTATTTTGCATGAAGAAACATGTCTGGAGACCATTCACAGAAGGATTACGGCAAGTGGACGGCTGAAGACTGCACCCAAAGGATCTCAACTCTTCCACCAGTGGTTTCCTGGTCTGGTACAGAGGGCAGAAGTCTACCGTCCCGCCATTCTTTGTCTGCGAAGACTGTGGCATGAGGATAGATCCTGAAAGGCATGGCTGACTGTCTGTGCTGTCTGCTAGCGTAGGAGCTGCCTTCTGACTGACCGGCAGCTCTTACAAACGTGTGAAATCTCCTACTGTTTCCACGCGAGCGAAAATGAGTTCCCTGGAAGAGAGTGGATGCATTTAATAAGAAAAACTACTAAAAGAATGAAACGTAAGGTTAAGTACAGAGGGATGTGTATCCTGCGTTTCTACAAGCTACTCCTAACCACTCTTGTGATCAGCACACAATACCGGTGAAAAGTTCAGAAATGAAAACAGAAAGTAAATGAAACAGGCCGCCGCCTCACAACTTTATGCCCTGATACTGACATGTCCTCCGTTTACTATCCTTACCAGGTACACGGTGAAATTGCGCTGCAGCGTCACATATTCATCCTTCGGCTGCCAAATTTTATGATTTTGCATTTTCCGTCGATATCTGTATGAATATAATTTTATGACCAATTTGCATAATTCCTTTGTGGTGCATCTTATTTTGTCTTTCAGTGCATATTAAATGTGTTCTGTCTCGGAAACGATTCGGAATCGGGCATATGTCCAAACGAAGTTTTGCTCTTCGAATGGTCGTTCGTGTCCTTTGCCTGAATATTGATCGTTCCTACTGGAACACCCTGTGTACTGGTGGCTGGCCACTGCGGTCTACTACGTGACATAACCGAGGTTATGGTCACATGCTTTGTGAAGTTTTACCTCTCGTATCTGGTTTATGAAGTCATATGGGATGCCACACAGTAAGTTAACGTTGTATATGAGTTGTTTTGATTTTAGAACTGGGGATGCATAATCGCAGATTACGTAGCAGAGTTAGATATATATATAGTACTGCACAATTATGTACCTTACAGAGGTGTTCAATGATGTGAAAACGCATTTACTATCAAAGGTTTTGAGTTTGCCACAAACTTGCATGAAAGAGGAAGAAATGTGTCAGCAATAATAAAAAAAGAGATGCAATGGTTAATCTTTTTGTATGTGAGACTGGTAAAGTGGTTGGCAGGTGAAAAAAATCTGAGCTGTTACATGAGGCAAAATATGAAGTGTGTTATGTATTTTCATTTACAATATAATTAATTTGATTGCTTTGTCTTCACATTTATTCCCGAAGAGTGCACCACTAAAATAATCTGAAATATAATCAAACAAACTATTCCGATACTTTTGACTTTTCGCAAGCTTACCAGAAGTCCGTTAAAGGGTAGTGCTCACTGAATATGATTTGCTCAATGTTCTACATTTATTGATGTAAGTATCTTATCAATGAGAATTTTCACAAATATTTAATCCATCTTGTCTTTAGTTGCTTTTCTTAAATCGTTATCGCAATCCATGGTAATTGTAGAAATGTAGGAGTTTCGAAAAACGTTTTATTGTTAACGATCTCTGAAAGCGTTTTGGTCAATTACATCGCTGACTTCGTTGCAGTTTCGACTTGCCCTGTAACCAGAGTATTATTATACACACATCAAAAAAATTTTGCACAAGCCCGGTTGCCAGAACTCCTGAAGAAAGACGTTGACTGTGGATATTTTATCACAGACACCTCCTCTTTGACTGTTCAGGGATGTCAGTAAACCCGCCCAGATATGTAAACAACCATGCATGAACAGCGGCTATTAGATGGAGGGGGTCCGACAGCCGATCAGTTCCAGTCATTCCATCAGGGAGGAGGTACAGGGCTCGTGTTGTCTGTACTTCAACCATGCCTAGACGGTCAATACCGCGGTTCCATCGCGTCCGCATTGTTACTTTGTGCCAGGAAGGGCTCTCAACAAGGGAAGTATCCAGGCGTCTGGGAATGAACGAAAGCGATGTTGCTCGGACATGGAGGAGATACAGAGAGACAGGAACTGTCGATGACAAGCCTCGCTCAGGCCGCCAAATGGCTACTACTGCAGTGGATGACCGCTACCTACCGATTATAGCTCGGAGGAACCCTGACAGCAACGCCACCATGTTGAATAACGCTTTTTGTGCAGCCACAGGTCGTGGTGTTACGACTCAAACTGTGCGCAGTAGGTTGCATGATCCGCAGCTTCACTCCCGACGTCCATGGCGAGGTCCATCTTGGCAACCACGACACCATTCAGCGCGCTACAGATGGGCCCAACAACATGCCGAATGGACCCCTGAGGATTATGTTCGAATATGTGTGAATTCCGAAGGGACAAAACTGCTGGTGTCATCGGTCCCTAGATTTACACGTAAACTAACTTAAAGTAACTTATGCTATGAACAACACAAACACCCATGCCCGAGGGAGGACTCGAACCTCCGGCGGGAGGGGCAGCGCAGTCTGTGACATACATGGCGCCTCAAACCGCGCGGCCGGTCCACGCAGCCCCACGTTGCAGGCCTGTTAAAGTTCACTTCTGTGCTATAAAGCTAGCTGCTTCAATTGTGTATTCGCTGTGCTCTCGTATTGTTCTTATTACACACAGTTGGTTCGGTCTCAGATTTCGCTATGCCTTAGGTTTTCGCTCTTGGATTACCCGTTACGACGTCGTTATTGTGGCGAACTGTCTCTGGTGTCCGCCTCCCTCTTGCTGGTGCCCTCCTGCCCACACTCTGCTAAACGCTGCTGACGGCCCCAGGCCAGCTGGCCAGTCTCTGCTGGTTCTGTGAGTCTTTCCCAATCCTCGTCAGGATCTAGTCTCAATAGTTCTCAATAATTATCTCGTCAAAATGTTTAAAATCCACTGAGAAATTTCACACACACAAAAAGACTAAAAAGCAGAAAATTTTTAATATTAAATATTTTAAATTGGACTAAAAAGGGTAAATAATTTCTCCTAGCCCAATGCAGATTCTTAAACCTACATAGATAGCCATGAAAGTTGGCGACTGTGAAGTTTTACTAGCTATGAAAATACTTTTGAGAACTGCTTCGAAACACGTGGAGCATATGCAACGTGTATTTGAAGCGCTAATATTTTACATCTGTCGCATATGCCCCACAGCTTTCGCTGCAAATCTTATCAGTATTTTCATAGCTACTCAAAGGTCACAATCACAAATTTTCAGATCCTAAGCGGTTATGAATCTGCTTGGTGCTAGAAGAAATTATTTTAAACTTTTTAGTCCTATTTAAAAACTTCTTATACTAAAAATTTATTTTATTTAAATAATTATTTTGTTTTTGTTTGCGAATACGACACTAAAAAATTCCCGATGTGGAGAATGAGTCGTGTTAACGGCTAGCAGGGTATTAATGTGTTGCTGTGATACTACCGCTGTAGTATCCGCAGTGTACGGACGAGATGACACGTTGCGGTTTGCGCCACTGGGCAGCAGATGTTCGGATCAGACGCCACGGCAGAGCGGCAGGAAGTCACCGGGTGCTGGCGGCCGAAGAACAATCGCCGTAACGAGCTTCCGGCGCGGCCTGTGAGCACTCGTGCGCCTGCGAAGTGACATCCGCCACCGCGGCTCTCGTCATGCAGACATCGCCAAGAGAACAGGCCAAAAGTGGACAGCACATCGATGATCGTGAGATACTTCTCGTAGTTCTAATTCTGACTCGCAAACAATGTACTTCCTTTGTTTTATTTATTATATCATTTACAGATTAAAAGTCAAGAAACTGAAATGGCGTGCGATATAGAAACATTTTTATCCATGTACGTACACTCAGATCCGTCTATTTCCTTAAATCAAGCGATTACTATTTTTTCCTAAGTCAGTAGTCTTACAACTGATTTCATTCTGCAATCTTCCACACTGTTGCCTTTCACTAATCTCTTCATCACGAGGTAACTAACAAATGCTCTGTAGCCTGTTTTGCATATTCTGATCGTTGTCTGCTCTTACAATGAGTCTCTCTACCACTTCTTCAAGCGCCGAGGTAAAATATCAGTACGCAGGCGACAGCATGCGCTACCTAATATGTTCCAAAACAACGCGCCTAAAAACAGGATTCTTCCGGGACTCATACCTCGGCTTTTGTTGGCGATATAAAGGTAGGGTCAAGTGTTTTAGATACCCTCTTTTATACCCAAAAGATAAATACGGGGTCAAAGTTTGAATATTACACATTCCCTTCAGCTAAGACAAACTGAGCAGATTTGATGGTTCTTTTGCCATTATATGTGGTCTACAGTGCGCTTTAAGGTGGTTATTGATGCATAATTCAGTTCATGGGCGGTTCCTGAGAAAAGCCGAAAACTTAGCCGCGAATTCCAAGACGGCTATGAACAGCGAATGGCTGACTTGTTTACGAGACATTACTAAGACGCCGATCTCAAACTAACTTGAAAATTTTGTTGATATTTGTCTGTGTTTCCGAGATACAGTGGTTCAAAGTTATCCTACTTGTACATGAAAACACTCAAGTAAAATACGGTGTGAGTAGATATCTAAATTACAAATAAGCGCACCTCATTGCTCAAATTTTAACGGTATTTTCTCTAGACATTTACGTAGTAGTGTCATCTGCCCGTTTTCAAAAATATTTATGTAGTATCGAGAAACACCCCAAAACCATGACGGTTACGCATAGCAAATGGCTGTAATTTTTACAATATATTCCCAAGATCCCGATCTGGAAAAACTCTGAAAATTTTCTTGACATCTCTTACCATTTCGAGGTACAGCCGTTCAAAGTTACTCTACTTGTACACGAAAAATACCAACGCAACCTCCGGTGAGAGGCGGTTATAAAGTGACAGCACCGAGATATATGCTGTAAAGCGTCTCTGTTATCGACGGAAGGGTTTTAGGAATTCCATGTTGTAGTACTGAAGGTTCAAAAAATGGTACAAATGGCTCTGAGAACTATGGGACTTGACATCTGAGGTCCTCAGTCCCCTAGAACTTAGAACTACTGAAACCTAACTAACCTAAGGACATAACACACATCCATGCCCGAGGCAGGATTCTAACCTGCGACCGTAGCGGTCGCGCAGTTCCAGACTGAAATGCCTAGAGCCGCTTGGCCACTGCGGCCGGCAGTACTGAAGAACATGCAACATTTTTGTGGACGCAAAATCCGGCCTGAGGTATAAAATTATGAAGCTTTGCATTATTTCAATTTCACGCACGTAAACTATGAAAATTTTCTGACGCCTAAGTACTTTTCAAATGAGTGATGAGTGAGGGAACTAGTGGATAAATGCTCCTAATGGAGCGCAAAAAAGGCTAATATGCTCCTGTTTAAAAGACTGTGACTGAAAAGTGGGAAACGAGCAACCTCATTCTACCTTCCTTAGCTCCTTTAAAGATTTTCCCAAAAGTGTTGGCACGCGAACACATTCGCGCTTGTTTTACATTGGGAGAGAAGGAGACAGTGGCACTGGGAAAGAGGTGGAATGTTAATAAATAATGGAGGATAGAAGAGAGCGGTTGTGGTACAGAAAGAGCGAAGGGGACAATGGGAGTGTGAAAGAAAGAGAGGAACACAATGGCTGTGGAACACTGTTGACAGTGACAGAACAGTGCGAGGAAAAGTGTGAAGGAGACAGTATCAGCGGGAGGGGGATAAAGAGATGGAAAATGTGCTAGTAATAAGAGCCACAGATAATGAGATACACGGTCTATGACAGTAACAACGAAGAAGAGAGAGATAGTGACAGTGAAAAGAGACGGTAGCAGTGGTAAAGAATGAGGGAGGTACGAGTAGTAGCAGTAAGAGAGAGCAAGAGGGACGCGCTGGCAATGAGACGTTATTGTGGTAGTGGGACAGAAAAAGCGGAACTTCGGCTGTGAGACAGGGACAGTGACAGAGAGCTACAAATAGATAATGATTATGAGTTGGGCTGAACGAGTGAGTAAAAATAGGCAGTTGGGAATGAATGTGTAAGAGCGACGTACAGCAATGGACTAGTGGGTGTAATAGGGTGACTTTTAGGGGAGGTTGTAGCACTGAGAAGTGAGCAGCATGTTAAAATGAGCGCGAATATGTTCGCATGCGAGAATTTTTGGGAACATTTATAAAGGTGCTGAGGAAGGTAGAATGAGACAGTTAATAGCCTCACCTTTCCGTCAGTCATTTAAAATAGGAGCATATTAGCCTTTTTGTGCTCCGATAGGATCATTTATTTCGCTGGTCCCTGGATGCGCTAGCATCCATTCCACCAAACTATCTTCTGGTAAGGGTTTTCCTTAAACTATACTTTTTGGTACGTAATCATTTCGTAGCTTTCCTTAGTTTTTATCGTTCTTCTTAGCGTGACATTTCAAGTGCTTCCAGTTTGTTCTAGGCCATATTTCCATGATGTTTTAATATTAGAAACTTCTTAACACTGACAATCATACTCCTACAGCTGGTGCAGTGTCAAACTTAACAAAACTTCGCAATTCCTCTCTCGTAAAACAGTGAACACACTGTGCGTTTTAAAGCACGATTATTTTAATATGTTCAATTTTGCTTCAGTAAGTATTGATTCTGAAATTTTTTTTCCAAAAGTATCCTACATTGGCCACTGTTTCGCCTGCCACGCAGGCCCCGCATATTAAGAAAACGAGATCCTCCAGGCAGTGCAATTGCTATTCCGCTTTTTTTATTCCTTTTTTTATCTTTACGTTTGCATTAGGTACCAATGTGCGGCTACCGTCAAACATTTTGTACTTACTTTGTGTGTGACATACCACTGGAGGCCCTATAACTGTAATTCACTAGTCCATAAACAATAAATTATGACTTTCTTTAAATAAAATACGGAATAATAAAATTTACTATGATCTAGTAACAATATCACATTTTGTCTTTACTGTTTTCGGTTAACAATAATTGTTGTTAATTGCTTTTTGGGACAAAAGGAATATACATACACATTTCATTAGCTCCCCTGAGCGGAATGCAATCTCTATGAAATAAAATGCACTATATTAAAATATAAGGAAAGATAACTGCAACTTCCGTAATGGCAATAAAAAAAGTCGTAATATTTTTTTTTTTTTTTTTGCAATATAGCTGCATTTTGTAAACCCGCCATTGAAACTGAAATTTGAGGAAAAAATAGAACCACAACGTGCCCTCAAAAATCAAATGGCTCTGAGCACTACGGGACTTAACTTCTGAGGTCATCAGTCCCCTAGAACTTAGAACTCCTTAAACCTAAGGAAACTAACCTAAGGAAAATCTCATTCTGGAAACATCCCCCAGGCTGTGGCTAAGCCATGTCTCCGCAATATCATTTCTTCCAAGAGTGCTACTTCTGCAAGGTTCGCAGGATAGCTTCTGTGAAGTTTGGAAAGTAGGAGACGAGGTACAGGCGGAAGTAAAGCTGTGAGGATGAGGCGTGAGTCGTGCTTGGGTAGCTCAGATGGTAGAGCACTTGCCCGAGAAAGGAAAAGGTCCCGAGTTCGAGTCTCGGTCCGGCACACAGTTTTAATATGCCAGGAAGTTTCAAAATTCAGAGAAAAACGTTAGGTATGAGAATATCATCAATTCCACATAACTTACGTGATGTAAGCAGCGAACGCCAGGAAAGTTGTTTGAATGTATGAATCATATGTGTTACACAATGAATTGGCGTTTGAAGCGACAGCTAATAGTAATGATGGGAGCATATCGTGACGGTAACATGTTTAGAACCAATGTGAAATTACATGCGAATCATGGGTATATGTGTGTGTGAGTGATTCAGCATTTATCGGAGGCTGGCTGAAGTGGCACAGGACAATATAAGAAAAATAGCGTATACTCTACATGTTTAGCTTTTGTTACAGCAGTCTTCTTGTGAAGCTTAGTATACGCTGTGGTGCAATGTTGAGACTCACTGCCCCAATTATTTGTCGTGAAATCTTTGTGGTAGTCTTCTTCTCTGTGCCACGCTAAGAGTCGTGTCCACATCTAGGTTTGATTCAAGGAAAGCAGGAAATTGAAAGTTTAGTCATGTGCTGTGCTGTTGAAACAACGAAATGTGTGGAAACTAAGCGAAATTACTGAAATACTTTTTACCACATATTTGGGATTCACACGTTTATCGCAGGGTAACTTCTGGTTACAATTATTCGATTATTTCAAATTGTCTCGCATCATAGCCTGATGATGAAGTAGTTATCTTTTCGTTATTAGTCACATTTATTACGGTACTTCAAAGCTGGGTAACTCATTGCCCGTTGCTCAAAGAATTTACAATGAATTGAGACTGCGAGTTGCGACTAAACCTTGTGCATCCATCGGCAAGAAGTTTTTTAACGTCACTCAAGAAGATCGAACTCATGTCTTTATGACTTTTAAAAGGCGTAGATCTCTTTCTCGCCAGTGGAAATTCGTTTACTAGTCTTCTGTACAACTGTAAAATGTCCCAACAGATAATATATTTCGTCCTCCACGCAGACGACCGTGTTCGCACCTACGCTTGCCTCAAGGAAAGCACAAACCTGAGAGTCGCGTCATCTACTGCGACGCAGCAAAATTTACTTTACATAAAGGAAGTAAAAGTGGATCCGATGCTGGGTTTTACTCTATTAATAAGTGGAAACCACAGGTTTTGGACTCGCATGTGTTCTCGATGTGCAGTTGTTCTGGAGCGATTGGAATCAACTGGATGTCACTTAGGCAACTTGGATGTTCCTAATAATTACCCAGTCGAGGAAAGGGAGGCTACAGTGTAGCGTAGAATCCGAGCCACGTTTCGCTTATGGCGAACCGCCACGTCATTGAGATATGAATGCTATGTTAAAAGGCAAGAGTGAAGAGAGGGGCCCACTCGGGAAGCAATCCTACAACCTTTAAGTTTCCAGCCAAACGCTCTACCGCTTTTTTCTGTTTTTTCCGTGAGGATCTTTTCAGGTGTCCAAAGGGAGGGGCGGCGCAAAGTATGGGTCGCAACCCGAGGCCAGGCCATCATGTCCCATTCCCTCCCCCTAGAACCGTGGAAAGCTTATGGAATGTGGAGACGAAGTACAAAGCACATTAATGAGACAAGCTCAGTCGGGCAAGTGCTCTACCGACTGCGCTACCCAAACACTTGCCTGTGAAAGGCAAAGGTCCCGAGTTCGAGTGTCGGTCCGTCATACAGTTTTAATCTGCCAGGAAGTTTCATATAAGTGCACCCTCCGCTGTAGAGGGAAAATCTCATTTTGGCAAGTTTTTATTTATTTTATGTTTTCGTTATTTTTTAAGTATTATTATTTTTCATACCACCGAGCGTAGCAGGAAACACACATAGCGGGAAGGAGGGAGCGGCAATTCGTCGCGCTAAGTGGGACTATCGACGCATAGTTTTTCGGAGAAGAATATTCCTATGACCAGTGAATAATCGGTACCAAGAGTGGTAAAGATGTGGATCAACTTTTCTTTGCAGTAACACTCCAACTATGCGGTGAGTTAAGAAAGACGCTGCAAAGAAAATTAGAGAAAAATTGTCTATATTTGGGATTGTGGACAATTGCACAATATCGTTCATTAAGGAAGTTCCAAAAATCACGAACATTGTTCTCGCCGTCAACAAACAAGTAGTGACCTGCGTGTCCAGAAACCCACTTCAAGGAGTTCGTTTGTGGGAAGTATCCCCAGTCCGGAGAGAGAAGGATATGAGGAGTTATCTGATGAGGAGTCGTACTGTTGATTAAGGCCGGCGTCTGCCGCACCAAAAAGCAGACACTTATCTCTGATCTGCATTCCATGCTCGTCCGTATTCAGAACGTCACAGGAGACACACAACTGGGTGTCTGCAAGATGAATCTCGTAAAGACGTGATCGGCGCACTTGCTCATACTTGCTTCCCATTGACCATAAATTACCATGCAGACTGGACGTCAGTGGTTCGGTAAGGAGCTCACATCGATTGCCTGACGGCACCACAATCGACATGAGGATGTTTGCCCTCAGTTACATTTGATGACTCGTTCTGCCGAAAACAGCCTTCGTGCACATCAAACGCATTAGCAGTATTGCAGTGTGGACATAGCTTATTTCGAGGAAAAAAATGGTAGAAATAAAATAAGAGTGGTGGGACGTCCGAGAACTGGATAGGGCTTGAGAGAGGGACTGATTGTGAGGTAACAGGCGAGTTGAGGCGCTCTGAAAATATTCTAAGTTCGGATTTGGCGTGGCCGAGCTGGGGCCTCTCGGCGGGTCATGGCCCGGCAGCAAGCACGTGGTGCCGCACGTTAGCTTAGCAACCGCGTGATGCCGCACAACGGCTGCACCACGTGGCTGCGAATTCCTTGGTGATGCAGTGCCGATGAAAGAGACTTGTACGCCGGGAGTGCCAAAGATGGCAGACTTTGTGAAACCTTAATGGCAGACATTTCACACTTCGTATAGAAATTTATATTAACCAGATGAGAATCACGATACCTCAAAAGAAACATGTACATTACTATTATTTGCAAGACGAATCTGATGGTGTAATCAGATTTTCAATGTCTTCGTTAGTTTAAAGTTTAGTATCTGATGGTGAATTATACAATTAACACCCAGCAACCAATTTCCAAACTCTAAACGCTTCATTCGATTTTGTCGATCGGCGTGTCTTTAGAAAGCTATTAGTGTAAACCTAAACTGGTATAAATTACAGGTATGTAACTTGAATAGTACATAAGTTATTGGAGGTCAAAGTGGCCGATTACTATCGATCGCATCAGGCCATAAGTACTCCACAGTGACACGAAAAAATAGGGTAGCAGCTTGCTTATAAATATATTTATTTCTCTATATCTTTGTTTATATCCGATATATACTATTCATGAAGAAATTGGTTAAATACTGACTGTGTTTCAGAAAGCACAGAGACATTAGGCTACTGACCTACCTTTTGTTCTATTCCGTTAACATATGTTTATTTAATTTGTTTATGTATCTAATAATGTGTGTTAGAGAGAGTTTATGGTCCAGCCATAGGAATATTTATTTAATTTCAAGTTATTTAAATGTAAATCCAGTATTTCGAATGTGTTTCATTATGTTTGTGTGGGTGCGTTGGCTTGAAGACATGGTGCGAGTGCTCTAGCCAATCACAGCGCTCGTGAATGGGGAGACTGGATGGAAGCGGGAGAAGAGTTCTGGTCAGTACGGCGGAGGACACGGGGAGGCTGGACGCGACAGCAGCGAGAGAGACTTGGAGAGTGTGGAGCGGTTTGCGCGCGGTCGCGACAGATAGAAATACTTTGGAGTGCAGACTTGTGCACTTGTGAGATTTCCGTGGCTTCTACAGTGAAGACGTAGTGTGTGTTTTAGAAGTGAATATCACGCGGGCTGTGTTGTTGTTCATAACTAATTAAGTGCTGTAGGAATCTATTGTTTCCCTGTTATTCAACTTATGTTTTATTTAATTGTTGAACCATCGACACCTATAAGTGTTTTACAGAAATATACCGCATACGCAAAAGTACTTCTACTACCGTACTCATCATTTAAAGTCGTTAAGATAGTACCTGCAGATTTTATTTAATAGCAATCTTTCATTCACAAACGTCTATGTTACGTTCAAAATTCGCAATTGCCGAGTGATAGGAACCTTTGACCATTCGATTCATGTGTCTATTCATATTGTATACTGTAGACTCAGCAGTATTTGCCTTGTAATGCGGCAACTACGTATCCCAGCCCCTAGACATCGAAACCAGCCAAAACTTTTAATATTTCAACTCTGATTCGGAGGGTACGTAGCTGAGGGCCACCTCATCACACCGTCACACCTTTCATTGTACTACTGTTTGGAAGCCCGCATGGTGCAAGGCCCTCCAGCAACAGGTTGGTAAGGCACGTGAGACAATGGCGCCACAGCACCATTTGCGAGCTGACGAAAAGGGCTATCGCTCTTTCACTGACTTTATCGAAGGCTAAACAGCTCCTGCACCGCAGGAGGTGAGGATCTCGTACCGTATTTTGAACAGAAATCCGTGGCAAACATGAACCAACGCCGCTAGCAGGCGGCGGGCCATGGAAGGCGGAATGGGGATTGCCACGTGGGGGATGCGTAACGCCAAATACACATTAACATATCTTGTCCGTTGTAAAGGATCGAGGGCTTGTAGACGATGCTCTAGGAACCCAGCTCAGAATTGGGACAGTTGGCGTCGGCAGCTAGGGCAATCGTGCACCGCAGGTCACTTGTGAAATCAAATCCTGAGCATTAGATGGTAGCAGCTTCAATCAATGGAGCGGTATTGTCCGCAGGAAGCCCTGCTCCTGTACCCCTAGCGCTCGATTTACGGACGTTAACGCAGCTACAGAAGATTCGCGGTAGATAGTGAACCATGCCAATGACTCCCTGACCTCAGTATCACTACGAAGAACGAGGACGAGATCCTCCGCATTAGCAGTGCAGCTGAATACATGCCCACCGAGGGACATCTCAGACAGGCGTTGATGGAGGCCACAGAGCAAAGGCTCCATTGCGAAAGCATACGAGAGTGCAGAGAGAAGACAGCCTTGAGGCACTGAAAGCTGAATGAAGATGGGAGGAGTGAGAGGCCATGGCAGATTATACGGGACATCGTTCCGTGAAGAAGACGCATTACGACTTCGACGATAGTATCAGGGTATCCCACGTTGCAGAACACCCCTTCCAGGTAGTCATAATCGACCCGATCGAATGCCTGGTTGAAGTCAAGTGACCAAAAGTGCAGACACACGACGATTGTGAGCAAGAGAGATTATGTTTCGATAACGACAAATGACAGAGCAGATGTTATTGGAACGTCCAAAAGATGTTTGCTCGGGGGGAAACCACGTACTGTGACGTCAGTTTAAACCGTGCAGCCAGCAGCTGGGTAAAGATTTTCGTGTCGTTGTTGACTAACATGCAGACGCGATAATCGCATAACCATGATGTATGCCGGGGCTTCTGGAAGAGAATTAGTAGATCATCGAGTAAACTGTCTGGGAATTGCGGGCTACTTAAGGTCCCGACAAATTTCCGTCTACACTGACGCGAGTAGGAGATGAAATGTTAGATAAAACTCTAGTGGGAGACTTAGGGCCAGGCAACTTGTTCGTCGAACCCGCCTTAATAGCATCATTCACTTCATCCTAGATGGCGTCGGCAAGCAGATCCATCTTTGCATCCCCAGTAGCCGAGCCAAAGGAGAGTCGAGAGATTGCGGTGATGTTGACAGAGTACAGCGAACTGCAGCATAATGTAATGTGCATGGAAGGCAAACCCTATATCGCTTTGGATACCTATGCGCCGCCCATCATCAGTCATAAGAACGTTAATCAAAGTACTCTGATGGTGGTGTCGTTCCGCAATCACGTGGTACATAGACGATGCTCCTGGGCCAACGTGTCGTGTGCGCATACCCTGACCATAGATCCTTCAAGGTGACGCCGAGATAGGTCATTTAACTGTGCTGTGGCACGATTCACCATCACCTGACATTCTGGCGAATCCGCTACAAGAGTACATTCCTGGAGAATGTTGGAGTAGACATCTTGGATTCGTCGCCGCTACGCCACGACCTCCATTCCATAACCTTGCAGAGGGAAAACATTGCACAGAAAACCTACCAAACAGGGCAGATTGATATGCATCACGGCGTCGACGACAAGCTGTCCACGTGATCTCGATGAGCCGCGGGCAATCGGATGAAGTATGATGGATTGAGTCCAGTTTCCAAAGTGTACGGCCTCGCCACACCCTTTAGCCGCAGTGATTAGTTGTATACGTATATGCGTGGTAGTCAGAGAATGCAATGGGCCAGATTTCAGCAACGTGCACCCCACTGACAGTATCACAGGAGGTATAAACACGACCGAGGTGACTGTAAGAATGGCTAGTAAAATGCATAAGCCCTGGACGATCACTATGAATATACTCCCAAGGGTCCACAAGGTTGAGGTACTGGACAATTGCCGCTAGCACTGAGCAGAAAGGGTGACGTGGGGGTTGGTTTTGGACGTTTAGGTGGAGCCGAAGTCGGCTCCAATGATTAAGGCATCCCGCCAACCCAGAAAGAGAGACGTCACCTCCTCGAAGATGAAAGTGGAATGTTCCGAGCGGCGACCTGAAACAGATGGTGCGTAGACATTGATGATCGTGACGCCACCAAATGTGAGAGCCATACCTCTGGCACCTGGGAGGTAGGAAACAGCATCAGCGAGGATACCATCAAATAAGAGAATCGGCATCCCACTTCCAGTAGGGGTGGATGTGCCGTAAAGCCAGGGGGAGCACGAAAGGTTATAACATGCCCCTCCAAAAGGTGGGCAACGTCAACACCCACAGCATACACCATTTCATGGAGTGATGCCAGTTCATGGTGCACGTGAACAGCATTGAAATTGACCGTGGCTATGCGATATGTTTGAAATGCTAAGATCGCCAGGAGAGGAGGCGACGTAAACACAGAGGAAGGACGGGGAGCTTCCCATTAGGCCTCTGTGGAAGGATTCATCACTGTGAGAGGGAGGGTCTATTGTTCTGTACACCTCCAGTACGTCCATCCTCAGCATCGACGTCATCTGCTCAAGAGGCTGACGTCTCACAGGAACAGTTCAGTGGAACACTATCAGAGGTGCGCCCACAGACTCGGAAAGGGGAGCAACCGCATCAGGTGCAAGCGGGAGAAGGTCAGGATAGGTAGATGGATGCTGACTGTATATAGGGGCGGTAAGAGACGGCGCTTCGTCCAGTGCTAGGGCGCTAGAGGACAGGGCATCATCAGTAGGAGGTCGTCATCCTGTGCACACATCCGATTAAGGCAGTCATCAGAAGGAGTACAGCACTTTCTCCTCCGCTTCCTTGGCGCCCGTTGCTTCCTAATATATTGTTCCGTGTCAGGTGGCTGACGGCTGTCGTCCAGTTTACGACCAGATGGCAGAAAAGTGGAGGTCGATACAGCTCCGTCATGAGCAACCATGGGGTTGGGACAGACGGCTTGCATCTGCTGACGGCCAACATCCCTTGGTACTGCCTCCAGCAGCAGTGTAGGAGAGACAGGCAAAACGTCCATCGCGTCGTCGAGAGAAGTCGACGCCAGGTCCAACTGATTCAGAGTGGACGCAGCAGGAAGCCCCGCCGTGGATACGTACGATAGAGATAACACAGTGAGTGGTGCATGGAGAGTGACGTCTCCGATCGGCGTTTGAGCCAGTCTACGTCAGACACATACAGAAGGGACATGGCCTTCCTGGCCACAGTTTATACAAGTGCGTGGCTGGACATCGTAGATGACGATAATCCTGCAGGTGGCAATAACTAAGTGAGAAGATACGCGTTTCCTCAGTTTAATTTTTATATGACGGACACCGTTTGGGGCACAGTATATTTCGAACGCCTTCCCAGTTTCTGCAACGTGATTGCCGACATAGCTGTAAGGTTTAAAAGTGGCTGCCATAACGTCCGACGGCACCTCAAAAGAGAGTTTAAAATCTCTCAACGTTCGGAGGCCAAAACCATCTTGATCAACGACGAAAGCCTCTGTGTAACCACGAGAGCCCCTGTGTGGCCCTCAGAGTATCGGTACTAGAGATCCTTAGCAAGGCGCTGCATAACGTTGGCACACATCTCTTCATTTGCCATCTTCATATACGCAGTGCTACTAATGATCGAAAAAACTAATCCTGAGAATATATTGCGGTGGGAGACGCATTTGGTCCCATATAAAGCGTTAGGCTTCATTCGCTTTTTCAATAAGTCCCTTTCTGGGAGAATCAAAAGACGTACTCACATCTAGAGATTCTGGGAAATACCGCAAAGTTTTGTTGTCATTTTATGAACTTGTGCAAAATTTATATTATTCCTGGCTTCCTCGCAATTGATCGGTAACAACTCTTATGTACGTTCGATACGACACTCAGATCGTGTTTGAATTTTTTCTCGCCATTTACCCACACCGATAGGAGTAGCACTATACATGAATTCGTGCTCCTGCTCTTCGCTCACTACCGAACAAACGTAGTGCACCGTCCTATTGAAGAGTGAAACGAAACGTAACACACGATATCGCACGGAAACACTGAATATGCAGCAGAAGCTGACCTATTGCACTTTTATCTGTACACGCAGCAGGAAAGCTATGAGACGGGCGAATCATAGTGCTTAGCGCCGGCGGCCTGCAGGGTGAGGTTGTGACCTTGAGCAGTATAATTTCGTGACGGTCACTTTAACAGTAAAAGTGCTGGGTTAAAACTTGTATAGCACCAATATGTGGAGGTAAGGGTAGGAGGGAGTTATGGATGGGGGTGAAGAGGTGGTCACACGGAAAGCTATCGAAAATGATTGACATTAGTATGGTGTGAAAGGTCTTCTGGATCGTCCGTTGATTGGTAGCAGGCCGATTAAATACCACCCGTGCTGCCATGCCAGGGTTTGTGAACGGGGGACGGGGTAATCGGCTAACATGGAATTTATCACCACGTAACTTTCATCAAGGTATGTCGTGTAACAGAAATGTACGCTGCAAACTTAAGACATTAACTAATAGTCAGTTTGTTGCAGCTGAAACGTATCACACACTTTATCGACTTAGTTTGTGTTCAGGAATTTTGTGTGCAGTGACAGGAAGGAAGAAAACTGAGGAACTTGTTGGGAGAAGTGGTGTCTCTACCTAGAGAACCGATGATGAAACACTGAACTCGGTCTTTAGAAATTGTTCCATGTTCCAATCACTGTACGAAAGCCGTAATGACGGATCTTGATGTAAATGATCGCGGAACAATAGAAAGGAATCAGGACCGTGTGAGATCCCTGTGAGACGCTACAGATTTTATGCTAAATAAGTGCTTCTATCACAGCTGTAGTTTATAGTAGGTTGCCAGAGCGACTGGAAGAAAGCAGAGGTTATTCCCATACTCGAGAAGGATCACAACAAAGATGCAAATAAGTATGGGTCTATATCGCCGACGTTAGTCTGTTATAGAAATACGGAACATTTTTCACGCTCACATGCAATGACATTTTTGTAAGAAATCCTTATGAATTCCGCAAACAGAGATCCTGCTAAACTCAGCTCGCTCTGTCCGTCCACCAGATCCAGAGTGCAATAGATAAAAGCGCCGACGCTAATACCCATCGCTGTCTGGGGCGTCTCCAGACACGTCTTCGGTCCGTAATCTCACTGACTGGACTTGAATTGTCTTCAGTGATGACTTCTGCTCCGAAACGAGTCCCTGTGACGAGCGAAAAGTGTCTGGAAACCCGCCGCACAGCGATGGGATTCCAACTGACTGTCGCCCGCCATACTGCCCGACAACCACGAGTGATGATCTCGATGCCATTTCTCTTCATTGCAGGATACCTTTGACTATCATTCCCGGTTCCCTTGCAATACAGCAGAACGTCGGTGATATTCTGCGCTCAGTTTTGTTCCCCTTCCTGGCAAGATAGCGCCCACCCTCACACGGCGAGAGTTCCTACCGCCTGTTTTCGTGCTTGCCAAACCCTATCTTGGCCAGCAGGATCACCGTATCTCTCCCAAAGTGAGGACGTTTGAAGCATTACGGGCATTGCCTTCCAACCAGCTAGGGATTTCGACGATCTAACACGTCAATTGGACAGAATTTGGCACCTTGTGCCTGCCAAGCCAAATAACTACTTGCGTAAGGGCCAGAGGTGGACCAACCCGTTATTAACTTGCTCAATTTCTGCAACTCTTCCTCTTGAATAAATCAGCCAATTTTTTAATAGCTGTAGTAGTTCGTTTGTACGTACATGTACATAACATCTACCGATTTCCGTCTCATTCGGATAATTTATTTGTGTTGGATGTCTCTTCTTTTTTAGAGAATGTATATAAAATCATTTAATGGGTAACGTTGGAAGCTTCATACGGTTGCTCACAAATGTTACGGTTGTGTATAACAAGTTAGCTACGCCAGAAAACTAGCGAATTGCAGGAAGGCTTGCAGAGAATCGATGACTGGCGCAAGGGCTGGAAATTGACCCTGAGTATAAAAAAATGTCACATGGTGTTCATAAAAAGCCAAAGAAATCCACTTCTTTACGATTGCAGTGTAGACGACAAATCACTGGAAACAATAAAAAAAGAAAATAAGAAGCCAGAGAGCAACAATCAGGAATGACCTAAGTGGAATGACCACGTAAAAAAAAAACTGAGATTCAGTGGAAGAATCTTGAGGAACTGTAGCTCAGCTACGAAGGAAGTGGCTTATGGAACACTTGTTCGATACTCAACAAATTCCAGTAGTAAAGAGTCTAAGTAAGGCGTTGTCTATCACGTAGTGATACAATAATGAAATTCCAAGAGAGGGCGTTACGCGAAGAGCATGACTACATATTACATGGCGACTAAAGCAATTGTAGAACGATTGAATTCACGATATTCAGTCATTTATGGTACTATACGATGAGTTACTTTATTTGGATAGATACATCTGGGGCCTGAAGATGGCATAATAAAATGCTGAAACTGGTAGCCTTCACAATAAAATAAAATCATATCTTAAAGCACGCGGCTGTAGGTGAATTTTATTGACACTGACAGTTACTTAACCAGCCTGTATCCCCAGGCCATGATGGACCAACAAAGATTACATATTACATTCTCTCACAGACGTCTCGCGAAATGACTACGATGAGAAAATCCGATGAATTGGAGCTGATGAGGAGGTGTACACGCTCTCATTCTTCCGTCTGCCATTCGCGAATGCAACAAGGAAGGAGAGAAAAAACTGTCGTACTAGAAGTGTCCTCCACCACTCACCGTATGGCAACTTGCGCAGTATAGACATAGGTGTGTAGCTGTCTATTTGCTTCCTGTCCTTTCCCAATCCGAACTTGTGCTCCGTGTCTTATATCTAGTCGTAGTCTTCGACGGGACATTAAACCCCAATCTTCATTCCCTCTTCCTTTGTCGACTGGGCATGTTGCTAGTTGTGCAGTCCTGTGACAGACGCCCTGAAATCTGTGCGAGGCGTCTCGACACCAGACGGGCAGCGACGCCTGCTCCGTTCGGCGGCGCCGATCCGCGTCGCGTGACTGGGTGGCCCAGTGGGGCTGGCGGCGCGCCGTAGCCGCCGTCCGTGACCCCGATACCCGCCTGGCGTCGCGGGCGAGGGCTGGCGCTCTGGCGGCAGACCCCTGCGGTCTGCGCCTCCTTGTAGAAAGCTGCCGCAGCCGATTACAGGGCCCAGCCCGCGCCGTGCAATTTTTATCCCCGCGGACCCTCCCTACTCTACAATCCAGTCGTTATACGCTAACTGCCCTCCGAACGGCCTGCAATTGTTCGCAGTATTCAACATACGTAAAGGTCATCTTACTGATACTGAAAGTTCTATGTTTGACTGAGTATTTTAGTATACAGGTATACTTGAGCTTTGCTATAGCGAAGGTGTAAATGGAATGTTCTCTTCAGTGTTTTGCTGTGACGTATTTCATGTCAACGGAGACTGCTTAAAGAAACAGTTGTCTTAAAATGTGAGCAACGACGTTTGCTTTTAAATAAACATCTGTTACATCAAAAATCGCTTAAAAATTACAGTCGTCACATTGCCGGTTTCAGCACTTGACTGCCACCTTGAGGTATGATTAATACGCTAACAGCTTCGCCAAGATATACAACATTCTCAGTTAAGTAATCCGAATATCATGAAGTCTCATAAAATATGTCAATGGATTACATATTATCGTCGTACGCCAAACGGACTGAGAATGACTGCGCTTCTGACTGCTGTATTTCTGTGTTTACAGAATTGCAGGCTTACTTTTGTAAACCACTGACCCACGTGATAAAAAGATTCTGTGAAAGCAGAATAGCATTAGGTTTTAAGAAGCCCTGTATTAGAGACGCTGAGTGAAAGACATTTCAGATACATTTACTTGACATATTTTCAGGTGATATAAAAGGTGGATGAAATCCATGCAACAGTTAAGAATAAGCGTGTCTGTCTTTATTCGTCTTCCAGATGGTATAAAAAAGAAGGGAAAGCCATCCTTCCTACTCAGGCGGAATAGTGTAACTACAAAACTGGTGTAGACTATGTTAGACATGAAGCCATAAGTGCTTGCCTATATGTATGACAAGCATCCGGTTTAAATTAAACTTGTTCAATTATCCAAATATAGCGGACCTCAGTGAATACTAAATAATTAAAAAAAACTGTTTACAAAGTCACGAACGAAACATCAACACAAAACACAAAGACGACAAAGCATCAAGTCTTCTTTTGTGGTAGATATACGGTAAACTGGAAGATACTGTCTCGAGACCTCAACGACATTAGGAGTGACAGGTGAAGTAAATCATTCATTTTTATTGTATACAAAAATCGGATTTCAGAAATACACTAATATGATTAAGAAAGTGCCCGCATCTCGTGGTCGTGCGGTAGCGTTCTCGCTTCCCACGCCCGGGTTCCCGGGTTCGATTCCCGGCGGGGTCAGGGATTTTCTCTGCCTCGTGATGGCTGGATGTTGTGTGCTGTCCTTAGGTTAGTTAGGTTTAAGTAGTTCTAAGTTCTAGGGGACTTATGACCACAGCAGTTGAGTCCCATAGTGCTCAGAGCCATTTGATTAAGAAAGAAACTACAACAGGAAGAGATGTCTGATTAATCCGTCAGTAGTCTATTGATATATTCTGTTTCATTACACCTTAATAATAAAACATCACTCGAAAGGGATAAAAATTTATGATAAACAAATATGGAGAACTGAACGAAATTAGAGTAGACGCGAGAAATAAATGACTGACTCTCAACAGAGTACAGCCGGCATGGACCTTGAGCCAGTATTGTATATCTGGTCTTTATCCTCTAATTTCAGTCTTTCTGACACCAAAGGTTGCGTACTGTGACATGAGTAAAGTCAGTTGTTTTTACTGCAGCAAGAAATATTTATTCATTTTCCTATATATATATCACTGTTTTTCTGACACAAAAGTAAGGTGATGGTGGTAAGTTATTTGGGACCAAACTGCTGAGGTCATCGGTCCCTATAAAAATACGGTTTTCGGTTCTTAATTCAATGTTAATCCTTTTGTATATGCATAAATAAGATAGATTATTAATGGTTAGTAATTATAATAGACATTTAGCTTAATAACAGTGCTGTGAATTTCCGCCATTTTATTGTTTTAGGTTATGTTAACCATTTATTGAAGTGGGAGGAAAACTGTAGTTCGAGCCATATGGTTATAATGCGTCGTAATCATGGACCAAGCACTTTGTAAGAAACATTTAAAATGTGGCAGCAGCCATTAAGAGTATACAAACTACTACGTACACTTAAAACAATAAAAGTAAATCGTTGCTTTTAAATGTTTATTGACATAAATTCTAATAGTAATGGAGGATGCAATGCGGCTATAGGGAAAGAAGTAGCAGAAGGCGTTATCTGAGAATATCAGCTGGTTGCTGGAATGAGAGAGAAGAAAGACTAAGTTAGGCAATAAATTTCGGTTGTTAATACCGAATACTCTGTTCAAAAATCACGGCCTTTTCCAAGATACCTCCTCCTCTAGGAGGTATACTTGGAATAGGCCGGGAGATACAGGAAGATTTCAGTTAGATTACATCATGTCAGGCAGAGATTCCAAAATAACATATTGCGTTGTAAGATTTACTCAGGGGCAGATTTAGACTCAGATCAAATTTGGAAATAATGAAGAGTAGACTGAAATTAAAGCAACCAGTCACGAAGATTCAATGCACAAAGCAGTGGGTTACGAATGTACTGAGAAATAAAGAGTTACGCTTGAAATTCTCTGAGGCTACAGGAATGCGATGATCACTAGCTCAATAGGCATTTCAGTTTAAGAGAAATAGACATCTCTAAAATGGGTAATCACAGAAGCTAGAGAGAAAAACGTAGGAACAAGGAAGGTTACTGCTAAAAAACCATGGATAACAGAGGCGAAGAATTCAAGGCCAACAGAAGAAACAGTTTGATCGACGAAAGAAGCAAGCACAAAAATGTTCAGAGAAATTCAGGAGCACAGAAATACAGATCACCTGTGAATGAAATAAACAGAAACTGCAGGAAAGCTAAGGCGAAATGGCTACATGAAAAATGTGAAGAAAACGAGAAAGAAATGATTGTCGGACGGACTGACTCAGTATGTAGAAAACTTAAAACAACCTTTAGTGAAATTAAAAGTAAGAGCGGTAACATTAAAAGTACAATGGGAATTCCACTGTGAAATGCAGAAGAGAAAGCCGGTGTGTGGTAAGAGTACTTCGAAGATTTCCATGAGGGGGAGAACGTATCTGATGACGTGGTAGAAGAAACAGGACTCGATACGGAAGATATTGGGGATCCACTATTAGAATCAGAAATTAGAAGAGTTCTAGAAAACTTAAAATTAAATAAGGCAGAAGGGATAGATAACATTCCATCTGAATTTGTAAAATCACTAGGGGAAGCAGCAACAAAACGATTATTCTCCTTCGTGTGTAAACTGGCGATACACTATCAGACTTTCGGAAAAACATGATCCACCCAATTCCAAAGACTACAAGAACCGACAAATGCAAGAACTATCGCACAATCAGTTTAATAGCTCATGCATCCAAGTTGTTAATAGTAAAAACATACAGAAGAGCGGAAAATAAAATTGAGGATCCCTTAGATGACGATCAGTTGGGCTTTAGGAAAGGTAAAGGCACCAGAGAAGCAATTCTGATGCTGCAGCTGATAATGGAAGTAAGACTGAAGAAAAATCAAGTCACGTTCATTGAATTTGTCAATGACGGAAACAAAAGGAAGATTCAAGAGTGGGGTGAAAATTCAAGGGAAAGGGAATGTCAACGTCAAGATGCACTGACGACATTGTTATCCTTATTGAAAGTGAAGAAGAATCAAGGAATCTATTGAATAGGATGCATAGTATAATGAGTACAGAATATGAACCGACTGTGAGATGAAGACAGGAGGAGCAGCGAAAATGAGAAGAGCGAGAAACTTACCATTAGACTCAGTGATCACGAAGTGGATGAAGTCAAGGAATTCTGCTACCTAGGCAGTAAAATAACCCTTGGTGAACGGAGCAAGTAGGGCATAAAAAACAGATTAACACTAGCCAAACGGGCATTCCTGAGAAAAAGAAGTATACTAATATCAAACGTAGGTCTTAAACTGAGGAATGAATTTCTGAGAATGTACGTTTGGAGCACCGAATTGTATGCTGGTGAAACATGGACTGTGGTAAAACTGGATTAAAAGAGCATTGAAGCATTTGAGATGTGCCGCTACAGAAGAAAGCTAAAAATTAGGTGGACTGATGATGTACAGAACGTAAAGGTTTTCTGCAGGTTCTCTGCATCGAGGAAACGAATATACGGAAATCGCTGACAAAAGAAGGGACAGGATGGCAGGACATCTATTTAGATATCAGAGAATAGCTTTCATTGTACTAGAGAGAGCTGTAGAGGGTAAAAACTGTAGAGGAAGACAGAGGTTGTAACACATCCAACAAATAATTGAGGACTCACAAGTCTAACTTGTTAACCAGAAAGGTTATTTTTATGTGTGTTTATTTGGTTCTGTTCAGTTAAGTCTATTTATAGTAATATATGACTCGTCGACTTTTTTTAAGCACTGGCTCATCCTACAAGAACATATAGTACCTTGAGCCAAAGACAACATTTAAAAATATTATGATATAGACTTTTGATAAACTGAATATGTATTGTAATTTGATGGGAAATAAGAGAAGTAATGAAATGGTAAAATAAACATTCAGTTATTGCCGCTGCTATGACGATCAAAGGAAAACATGACCAAGGTACAAGCCCTTGCTTTATATAAAAATCTGAGCCTAGAAAAACACATCGGTGGCATTAGAGTACCAAGAGGAATCTCACAGGTTTGTCGACAGTCTTCCTGTGTGTTCAGTCTGTTTACACCAAAACAGTAATAATAAAGCACAACGCACAAATACCAAAAATTTACGATAAACAAATATAAAGTTGCACATTTGTAAATGATTATAAATTGAATTTTAAGAATTTTGGCTAATTTGTTGTCCAGTCATAAGCTAAGGGAAAACGCAAACAAAACTACAACGTTTGTTTTAGAAACTTTTGGCAAATTTGGTAAGAAAACACCAAGGCTACAAATGCAGCTGTAAAGTAATAAATTGTATTCTTCTACTTGGGTAGTACATTAAATAATGAATGTCTTTTGGATACAAAAAAGAAAAATCACAATAACCAAGTGACCCTTCACAAATGAAACTTATTTCTGAGAAAACAACCTTCTAATTGCATAAATATTGAATAAATTTTAAAAATTATAAATTTTTGCTTGGAAGGTTTCGTGTAAAGATTGTGAATATACACTCTCAGACAACAGAAGAGGAAAACAAGAAATAGTAGAGATGTAGACATGGAGAATCACAAACAAATTTCCCGAACGGAAAGTACTAACAGGAATAAATCGAGAACAACATTATTTAATATCATACAGAAAAATTGTTGATTGACATTTAATTTGGTGGAAGAAATTCATAAGCGAAACCTTCGGAGGATAATTCCTGTAAAGAAATTCAAGAGATAGGCCATAACACCCATACTAGAAAGAATTATTTGATCGAATGACCTGCACCGTTTGGTTGGTCATGTAGTCAGTCGACCGTAGAACTGTCTGGGAAGGAAATTAATTCATCGCAAAGGGGACCGTTTTACTCATTCGTTGACAGGCCTATGACTATTAAACAATTTCCCACGCACTTTCAGGTGAATTCATGTGATTCCCTTCTCCGCCACTCAAAGATTACATGTAAGCTGTAAAAACAGGTAAACACACAGAACAAACTAGGAGATTTCAGGTCTGCCTATTATGCTAACAACTGTTCTCCTTAATAGACAGACCTGAAATTTTCATAAGTTAGTCTCCGAACAAGGATCCTTGTAGACTTTGAAGACCACATGATGATTACGGCACAGAACAACGTTTGCACAATTCACATGCAAAAGGAGTATATCAGTTTGTCTTGCATTTTTTGTATGAAATGACCTTATGTTGCCAGTAAGAGAATTCGACTACAGAAATAAAATAATGTAAATACATACGCCTGGGCATTGAGTCAAACAGAGCCTGGATGGCATATACCCGTACAGCTGCCCATGCAGCTTCAACACTATACCACAGTTCATCAAGAGTAGTGACTGGCGTATTGTGACGAGCCAGTTGCTCGGCCACCATTGACCAGACGTTTTCAATTGGTGAGAGATCTGGAGAATATGCTAGCCAGGGCAGCAGTCGAACATTTTCTGTATTCAGAAAGGCCCGTACAGGACCTGCAACATGGGGTCGTGCATTATCCTGCTGAAATGTAGCGTTTCGCAGCGTTCGCATGATGGGTAGAGCCACGGGTCATAATACATCTGAAATGTAACGTCCACTGTTCAAAGTGCCGTCAATGCAAACAAGAGGTGACCGAGACGTGTAATCAATAGCACCCCATACCATCACGCCGGGTGTTACGCCAGTATGGCGATGACGAATACACGCCTCCAATGTGCGTTTACCATGATGTCGCCAAACACGGATGCGACCATCATGATGCTGTAAACAGAACCTGGATTCATCCAAAAAAATGACGTTTTGCCATTCGTGCACCCAGGTTCGACGTTGAGTACACCATCGCAGTCGCTCCTGTCTGTGATGCAGCGTCAAGGGTAACCGCAGCCATGATCTCCGAGTTGAAAGTTCATGTTGCTGCAAACGTCGTCGAACTGTTCGTGCAGATGGTTGTTGTCTTGCAAACGTCCCCATCTGTTGACTCAGGGATCTAAACGTGGCTGCACGATCCATTACAGCCATGCGGATAAGATGCCTGTCATCTCGACTGCTAGTGAGTGATACGAGGCCGTTCGGATCCAGCACGGCGTTCCGTATTACCCTCCTGAACCCACCGATTCCATATTCTGCTAACAGTCATTGGATCTCAACCAACGCAAGCAGCAATGTCGCGATACTATAAACCGCAATCGCGATAGGCTACAATCCGACCTTTACCAAAGTCGGAAACGTGATGGTACGCATTTCTCCTCCTTACACGAGGCATCACAACAACGTTTCACCAGGCAACGCCGGTCAATTGCTGTTTGTGTATGAGAAATCAGTTGGAAACTTTCCTCATATCAGCACCTTGGAGGTGTCGCCACCGGCACCAACCTTGTGTGAATGCTCTGAAAGGCTAATCATTTGCATGTTACAGCATCTTCTTCCTGTCGGTTAAATTTCGCGTCTGTAGCACTTCATCGTCGTGGTGTAGCAATTTTAATGGCCAGAAGTGTACATTGTATATATGTAATTTTTTAGTGAAATCTAGTTGATTTTGCCAATTCCTGATTGAACTGTTGTTATTATGCACTACTGTTGTAAAACGCAGCCTATTATATCCTTCAGATTTCTTCACGCAAGCTCACCTGTAATAAATGTCATTACGGAATATTAGCCACCTGTTTTGAAACTCTCTGGGGTTAGAGTTTTATCCAAGGCGATGGTGACAACACTCGTCATATAAAGCTTGTGACTACATCTGATTATACGTGCCTTACCAATCACAGGTACATCGTCCATCTAAATTACGCTAAAGGAAAGAATTAACACTGTATGTTACATAACTCCTTTGCCATCATTAGTTGGGATATTTTGAAATAAAGCCCTCCATGTAATGTGAAATAATACAAACTCTTTTCTTTGTTTTAAAAATAAAACATTACTACACGAGAATCCGTATGTCAAGTTATCTGGCACTATTCGTTCTCGCTCTTTTCTCTGAGCGTGATATTGAAGAAATGCAGCAGAGGACATGAAGGTAAAATGTGAAAGTTATCCTTGGCATCCCTAAATGTATACTTCTACATTGCAGATAACGCTTGCCGGGTCGACAAACAAATTTCATAGATGAAAACATCTACGGATACATAAGAGACCCAAACAAATGACAAGACCTGAACTGAGCCGCTGACACTACATCACGCACGTACACTATACAACTAATACGTGGAAACATTATCGTATAGACGAACCATACAAGCAATCATCCGAAATGAACCTGACCCAAGGGAAGTGTCCGCCACAGGCCACAAAGAATGTAGAGACACTAACAATGACAATTCATAAAAAAAATGAAATGAGCGTATTGGCATTGTTGGCCGGGAGGCCCCATTCGGGGGAGTTCGGCCGCCGTATTGCAAGTCCTTCTTAGTTGACGCCTCATCGGCGACTTGCGAGTCAATGATGATGAAAATGAATGACACACAACACTCAGTCCCCTGCCGGGAATCGAACCCGGCCCCCCTGCGTGGTAGGCGGCAACGCTACCGCTACCGCTACGATACGGAGGCGGACTACTACAATTCATAATTAATGTGCGAAGCAGTGGAAAGACATATAACAATAACTGAGAGATTAGCGAATAACTAGCAGGAAACAGAAGACACCAGGAAATAACTTCAAAAATGGTTCAAATGGCTCTGAGCACTATGGGACTTAACTTCTGAGGTCATCAGTCACCTAGAACTTAGAACTAATTAAACCTAACTAACCTAAGGACATCACACACATCCATGCCCGAAGCAGGATTCGAACCTGTGACCGTAGCGGTCGCTCGGTGCCAGACTGTAGCGCCTAGGACCGCACGGCCACTCCGACCAGCGAAGTAACATCTGTACACTTCATCTGACTATAGTCGTGCCTGTCAAAACCATAAACAAGCTCGTTAAACATGTAATAGTTATCGCATAGAAGTAGTAGTACTAGGACTGAAACGTATGTCAACTAGGTCATACACGCAGAAGTCATATGTGTCAAGCGACGTCTACAACAGGCATTTTAAATTGGATACAAGCAGAAATGAAATACATTAACCACACAGATAGAACAATACAAGGACTAGAGTATTTCTGGATCATCAGTGTTCTGAGTAGTTTGAAAGGCCTACTACCATTTGTTCTCTTGTGCCAACATTTTCATCATACAGCAGAACTTGCGCCCAACGTCCTCAGTTAAACGGTCCAGTCACATTAATGTGGCCAACGCCTATGTTCGACGTCAACGTGGAATAACCACTACAGACGGCAGCTGGAAGAACCAGCAGTGGAGGGTATATAAAGAGTATCAGGAGAGGGGGATGGGGGGTGGGAGGGGGGGGGGGGGGACGCGGCCGACACTGAAGTCGTTGTTGTAACGTGCAAACGGAGCGATTTATCTGACGTCCAAAAGTGCATGATCATTGGCTTTCGGACAAAGGAAGGAACATTTCAGAACTGGAAAATTTTTCTAACTATTCGCATGCCACTGTGGTGAAAGTACACTGTGCATGGCAAAAGGCACTACCCAGAACCAGTGCCGAGGTAAGTGTGGTATACCACAGGTCATGGATGAGATGGCTGAACGACGGTTGTGGAGATGTATACAGCCCATAGATGAGCAATTGTTGAGCAACGGACCGCCCAGATGAACCAAGGGGCTACCAACAGCGTCTCCTCAAAGACCTTTCAACGAACGTTGCCGCATATGGGCGCCTGCAGCAAGTGTCTGACTCATACACCCATAGCGACTGCTGTTCCCCGGCGCCGAAGGATGGAAGTTGTAAGCCTGCACAACTGGACGTTCACATAGTGGCGACACGGGACCTCTTCAGATGGCTGTTGACATGTATGGTATGAAATATCTGAAAGCAAACAACTTGTAGCTATCATCGGAAAGGTCCAGGTCGGGGGAAGATAAGGTATGGTCTGGGGAATGTTGATGGTCTGGGGAATGTTTTCGCACTATTCCAGAGGTAACATTGCCATTCTTGAAGGGAAAATGGATGGCTATGCTCAGATTTGTTGGGCTTGCACTTAGGTAAAACTGAAGTCGTAAGCGTATAAATGATATTTGCAGTGGGAGGTAATAGTCAACACATCATTAGATAGTGAGAAAAGTAATGGGCCTAACACTGATCCTTGTGGGACCCGTGATATTACGTTTTTCCATTGTGACGTTTTTGTTCCGATCATTATAGACTGTTGGCGGTAAGTAAGGTATGAGTGAACCATCGTACAGCTCTTGAAGAAAAGTACTGACTATGAATTTAGCGAGTTGAACATCAAAGTTGGCATTGTCGAAAATTTTACTGGAATTAAAAAAGAACATACTAGTCGTTTCTTGTTGTCCATAACCTTTCCTGTTCGTCAGTAACTTTTTAAAAGAACGACATCGTGCTACGATTTTTCTGGAAGCCAGATTGGTACTCATGTAGAAGGTTATTGGTGTTGCGTAACTGATAAGCTGACTGATCGGGAATTATGTATTTTAAAGGCTTAGGTAATGATGACTGAATGTAAATGGGGCTGTAGGCAGGAGATTCTTTGGAAGATTCCTTTTTGGGTAGAGGTTTAAATTCCTCCAATTTCTCAATGTAACGATTTTTAAGTTTTCATTGATTTTTTGAAGTAGTAAATACATTTTAGGTATTTTACGTAATAGCAATAATAATGCCATTGTAAAGGTTTGTAACAAAAATCTGATGTAATGAAGGTCCAGTTTGGTGATGTACCATTAATAAAGTTAAACGTACTGTTGTGAGATAAGAATTTCACGACATATTCGTACCGTATTACTTTATCCTATTCACATGCGTGCACTCCTTCCGTTTTCGCATTATCTGTCTACCACCTTCGCTAAAAGTAACAGAGCACGTCGCATGTTACACGGAAAGGAGTCGATGTCACGCCGTCCTTCTTGCAGCAGACCAGGCCCAAGGATTACGTTTCGTTTATAACGGCTGAAGTGTGGAATAAGAGCAGGCGGCTACGTGGAGGGGGCGGGGGTGGGGCCCATTGCTCGCCTTTCGCACTCGCCTTTCCTGCGATTTTCTGCGCTGCCGCGAAACGGACCGGCGAAACCGATTCCTTTCGAGCAGCGCCACTGCTCTCCTTTTATCCTCCGCCTCTTCCTTCCGACGCTGCGTCTCTTTCGATTCCGTATCATCTTTCAGGTACGCTGCGAATTTCCTCGGTCCGCCTTCCGCTCCGGCAACAAATCTGATTCTCTCTCGCCTGCCGGGCTCATCGTTCCGCTTCAAAGGAGCCGATTCCGTTCTAAAAGTACGAGACACTCTAACTTGCTAGATGTAGGTTTCCCGATGTATTTTCGACAACGCTGAACACGTTGTAATTTGCTTTGAGTGAGATACGCGTAGGTCGGTGTTTCGCCGCTCGCGCTAACCGCGGAGCACTTCATCAACATCGCCCGTAATGAGTATCGTTAGTGGCAGCAGATAGCGGCTGCTTCATTAACTTCCGTCGAGCCGTGCCCTCATTTAGACTCGGAATTTTTTACCTAATAAGTACTTACTCATTACGTTGCTAGCATAATTTGTCATACGCTTGCTTTCGTGGTTGGTATCAAGGCAAACGCAGTATGCTGGTGCATTACTAAACTCCTACAGGGCGGTTGATAATGGAAGTAACACGGAAGACAAATCAAGACACGAATCTCCAGCATGATGGAGTAGCTGTGGGTCAGCAACTTCTGTTAATTAGTACAACGAAAAACCAGTCCAAAGTTGGAAATTTTACTTTTTTATTCACTCGATGACTAGTTTCGTGCCGAAACAGCAAAATAATCCTAACATAGTCGAAAACGGCATTTCCGAAGATGTGAAAACCATGTCAAAAATGTGCACATTTTCGACTGTGTTACGATGACTTGAAAACGGGTCTAGGCGCAAAACTAGTCATCGAGTGAATAAAAAAGTAAAATTTCCAACTTTAGACAGGTTTTTCGTTGTAAATCAAGATATGTTCACAGGACTTGTCGATCTGGGAAAGCGTTCGACAATGTAAAATGTTGCAAGATGTTGGAAATTCTGAGAAAAACACTGGCAAGCTATAGGGAAAGACGAGTAATATGCAATATGTACAAGCCAAGAGGGAACTATAAGACTGGAAAACATAGAGCAAAGTGTTCGATGTACTCGTAGGCCTCTACTCTTCAATCTACACATCTTAGAAGTTATTACGGAAGTTAAAAAAGGTTCAGCAGTGGCATTAAAATTAAGGGTGGAGAATATCAATGGTAAGATGTACTGACGACAATTATCTGTAGAATTACTGTGTCTACTGAATGGATCCAACAGTCTAGGGAGTACAGAACGTGAAAAAAAAACGAAAGTAATGAGAAGTTGCCGATATGAGAACAGTGAGAAACGTTACGTCGTATTGCTAACCACGAAGTAGATGAAGATAAGGAATTCTGCTTCCTAGACAGCAAAATAACTCATGGCGGGCGGAGCAAGAAGGACATAAAAGAGCAGACTAGCAGTGGCAAAAAGGGCATCCCTGGCCAAGAAAAGTCTACTAACGTCAAACATAGGCCTTAGTTAATCGAGGAAGAAATTTTTGATAATGTGAGCTGGGCCATAGCACTGTGTGGTTCTGAAACGTGGACTATGGGAACACCGGAGCAGAAGAACGTTAAAAATTAGGTGGAATAACAAAGTAAGGAATGAGGACATTGTCCACAGAATAGGCGCGGAAAGGAATGTATGGAAAACACTGACCAGAAGGGACAGGATGATAGGACATGTGTTAAGATATCAGGGAATAGCTTCCATGATAACAGAGGTAACTCTAGAGAGTAAAAGCTGTGGAGGGAAACTAAGATTGTAATACATCTAGCAAATACACTGAAGCCCCAAAGAAATTGGTATAGCATCGTATTCAAATACAGAGATATGTGAACAGGCAGAATACGGCGCTGCGGACGGCAACGCCTATATAAGACAACAAGTGTCTGACGCAGTTGTTAGATCGGTTACTCCTGCTACAATGGCAGGTTATCAAGATTTAAGTGAGTTTCAACTTGGTGTTAGAGTCGGCGCAAGAGCGATGGGATACAGCATTTCGGAGGTAGCGATTCTCCCGTACGACCATTTAACGAGTGTACTGTGAATATCAGGAATCCGGTAAAACATCAAACTCCGACATCGCTGCGGCCGGAAAAAGATCCCGCAAGAACGGGGCCAATGACGACTGAAGAGAATCTTTCAACGCGACGGAAGTGAAACCCTTCCTCAAATTGCTGCAGATTTCAACACTGGGCCATCAACAAGTGTTAGCGTGCGAACCATTCAACAAAACATCATCGATAAGGGCTTTCGGATCTGAAAGTCGACTCGTGTACACTTGATGACTGCACGACACAAAGCTTTACGCCTCGTCTGGGCCCGACAACACCGACATTGGACTGCTGACTGGAAACATGTTGCTGGTTGGACGAGTTTCATTTCAAATTATATCGAGCGGATGGACGTGTACTGGTATGGAGACAATCTCATGAATCCATGGACCCTGTATGTCAGCAGGCGATTTTTCAAGCTGGTGGGGCTCCGTGATGGTGAAGGGCGTGTGCAGTTGGAGTGATATGGGACCCCTGATACGTTTAGATAAGACTCTGACAGGTGACACGTACGTGTGATCCTGTGTGATCACCTGCATCCATTCATGTCCATTGTCCATTCCGACGGACTTGGGTAATTCCAACAGGACAGCGCGCACACCACACGACCAGATTTGCTACAGAGTGGCTCCAGGAACACTCTTCTAAGTTCAAACACTTCCTCTAGCCACTAAGCTCCCCAGACATAAACATTATTGGTCATACCTGGAATGCCTTACAATGTGCTGTTCAGAGGGGATCTTCTTCCTCTCGTAGTCTTACGGATTTAAGGACAGCCCTGCAGGATTCATGAAGTCAGTTCCCTCCAGCACTAATTCAGACATTAGTCGAGTCCATGCCACGTCGTATTGTGGCACTTCTGCGTGCTCGCTGGGGCCCTACTAGATATTAACGTGTTGTACCAGTTTCTTTGGCTCTTCAGTGTAATTAAGTATGTAGGCTTCAATTGGTAGTCTGGGCTAAAGAGTTTAGCTCAGGAACTCCGTGTACGCAAGGGGTTAGTGTGGCCTTGAAGCATAATTTTTCTGATCACCCCATATTATAATAACTCATTTATTCTCCTTTAATATAAATTCTTAACATAAGTAGTTGGTAATGTTGTAACCATCCATAAATACAGTTTAAGATGTTACACATAAGAAAAGTCAGTGCGAGACAATTAGACATAGAAATAAAATTTTCTTCCTGATGCTATATGTATTCCTTGAAACATTTGTTGAAGAAGACACAGAAATCGCAGACCTACCTCTCAACATTTACTTAACCTTGAATATAAACTGTCCACGTTACCTCATCTGTTCTATAAGCGTGCCATTGGTGACTAATAGCTGCCCATTTCACTCATAGTCACGTCGACTTCGGAAAATTAACTGCATCAAGAACAGAGTGTCCGCTTGCTCACGACGTCCGACGTACACACTTCACAGAGCTGACCATAAATTTCGTTTACCATTACTTTATGCGAGATCAAAATTAACATCGCAATTGCGAGAGAAAAATCACAAGCGCAATTTGCAGCCAGTGCGGACCGATAATGCAAGCGATCAGCTAACTCCGAAACTCATTAGATAGTTTCATCGCAGACTCTTCACATTCGCCCTACACCTTCGCATTTTGTATACTGAATCTGTACTACGCGGAAAATTTACTTGATGACTGACCCTCACGTTAAGCTACAGAAATCGTTTCCACTTGTCAATCGACACTTATCTTCATTCAGAATCGTCTCCTGAATCGGGTAGATAGTCTTTTCTATAGCTAATAGTTCAGCGGAAACAATTGTCTGCACGACTGTCTCCCATGCTTTAGCGTTTAGAATTATAAAACTGTTTATGTAAATTTATATCTCTGAGTTCACTGCCACTGCAGTACCACACTTAAATTTCCACCCACGATGAGACACCAAGACCCTCAAAAAACGCTGTGAAACAAAAGATAAATAAATAAAAATAAAAAGTAAAAGGTATAAAGAAGATTTAAAAGGAAAAACATAAATAAGGGAATAAAATAATGATATCAGTCAGAATAACAATACAAAACACTGCAACTATAAGGAGCGATTAAGAAGCTTTCGTTCGAAGGCCATACAGTCCAGATTCGGAATGACAATCAGGCATTGAGGCAATCACGCAAGTGACTCACCAGCCTGAATGTATCTGTGTGGTAAAACACCTGTTTGGTAAAACAGCGTGCCCTATTGCGTGAGGAAGTCCGTAACTACCTGCTGCACATCCTCGTCTGACAGAAATCGTCGACCCTTCAGGGCCTTTTTTAAGGTACCGAAGACGTGATAATCGCATGAGAAGAGATCGGGACTATAGGGTGGCTGCTCCAGTGTCTCCCACTTGAGTTAGAGTAACTTCTACGTTACGACATTAGCGATATGGGGACGTGCGTTATCATGAAGCAGCAGCACCCCTTGTCTCAGTTTGCCATAATAATGATTTTCGCCAGACATGCTGACTCACAGGCATTATTCATTCTCCGATGTATGCCTATCGTTGTTTGTCCTTCGGCAGCCAATACTTGAATAATAGAGCGTTGGTCGTGTTTGGTCGTATTTGGTAACACCGTCGCCATAGTCCACGCATTTACCTTACACACATCGGAAAGACACGAATGCCACAGTAAAGCCGGTGCTGAATATAGCCGTATCGGAGTCGGGCTGCGTTGCTTATACCCAATAGCAACGCCTCAAACGTAAATTTTTTGATCGCCCCTTACAAAAACTCGCAGTCAGTATTTATTATTAAATTAATTTTTCTCGCGCTGGTGTGTCTGACTAACCGCGGAATTCTCAAGTCACGATCGAGAAAATATCTAGCAGTAATCTGTGGAAGTGTCTCTTTCATCTCAATTAAATTTAGCATACCGTTTTATTTTGAGAAATTTGACTGTTACGGAGAATATTCGTTTCTCTTGTAAAAAACCGAGGGACGCAACTTTAATGTTAGACGGAATTCAGAGTTTCTCGCACGTCTACACACTCCGACCCTGATCTAGCAAGATGGCGCAATGCTTAACACACTGAACTCTGTACAGGACAGTGCTTCATATCCTCCTTCGGCCATCGAGATTTAGGTTTCCCGAGACTGCTCGAACTTGCTTGTGGCAAATACTCTAATGGTTCCTTTGAAAGGTCACAGCCTATTTCCTTCTTCATCCTTTCAAAATTTGAGCTTGTACTCCATCTCCAATTAACTCGTTGTCGACGGGACGTTCAAATCCTATCTTCCTTCTCCTTTCTTCCGTTACCTTAATCCCGAAACGGTAAATGTCGTGTGATAATGTTGGCTAAGAAGTGTCACGGTAATTGATTATTAGAAGACATTCAGCTCATTCTACGCACATCAAAAAAGGTTTTGCATCACCCAGGTTCCCAGAACTCCTGAAGATAGACGTTGACTGTGGATATTGTGTCACACACACAGTCCCTTTGACTGTTTAGATATGTCACTAAATCCTCCCAAAGTTGTAGACAATCATGCATGAGCAACGCCTATTAGACGGAGGGTGTCCGACAGCCGATCAGCTCCAGTCATTCCACCAGGAAGGTGGTACACAGCTCATGTTGTCTGTAGTGCAACCGTGCCTAGATGGTCAATACCGCGGTTCGATCCCGTCCGCATTGTTACTTTGTGCCAGGAAGGGCTCTCAACAAGAGAAGTGTCCAGGCGTCTCGGAGTGAACCAAAACGATGGTGTTCGGACATGGAGGAGATACAGAGAGATAGGAACTGTCGATGACATGCCTCGCTCAGGCCGCCCAAGAGCTACTACCCCCGTGGATGACCGCTACCTACGGCTCAGAGGAACCCTGACAGCAAGCTACCATGTTGAATAATGCTGTACGTGCAGCCACAGGATGTCGTGTTTCGACTCAAACTGTGAGCAATAGGCTGCATGATCCGCAACTTCACTCCCGACGTCCATGGGGAGGTCCATCATTGCAACTACGACACCATGCAGCGCGGTACAGATGGGCCCAACAACATGCCGCATGGACCGCTCAGGATTGGAATCACGTTCTCTTCACCAATGAGTGTCGCAAATGCCTTCAACCAGACAATCGTCGGAAACGCGTTTGGAGGCAACCGTGCCAGGCTTAACGCCTTAGACACGCTGTCCAGCGAGTGCATCAAGGTGGAGCTTCCCTGCTGTTTTGGCGTGGCATTATGTGGTATTCGTGGAAGGCGCCGTAACGGCTGTAGGACACGTGAATGCCATCCTCCGTCCGATAGTGCAACCATATCGGCAGCATATTGGCGAAGCATTCGTCTTCATGGACGACAATTCGCGCCCCCATCGTTCACATCTTGTGAATGACTTCCTTCACCATAACGACATCCCTCGACTATAGTGGCCAGCATGTTCTCCAGACATGGACTCTATCGAACATGCCTGCGATGGATAAAAAAGGGCTGTTTATGGACGACGTGACCCACCAACCACTCTGAGGATCTACGCCGAATCGCCGTTGAGGAGATGGGACAATCTGGACCAAAATTGCCTTGATGAACCTGCGGATAGTATGGCATGACGAATACAGGCATGCATCAATGCAAGAGGACGTGCTACTGGGTGTTAGAGGTACCGGTGTGTACAGCAGTCTGGACCACCATGCAATTTGTGGTTTCTATGAGCACTAAAAAGGGTGGAAATGATGTTTATGTTGATCTCTATTCAAATTTTCTGTGCAGGTTCCGGAACTCTCGGAACCGAAGTAATGCAAAACTCTTTTTGGTGTGTGTATTTTTCAGTGTGAGACTTTCACATCAGAAGTAACAATTTCAAGTAGGTGGCGAGTGGGTATACAGTGTTATACAGCTGCCCCTGCCTGTGGGTTTTATGCAACTCTCAACACCTTCTAAGACCATGAACAAAATTTTCATACTGTCTCCCTCACTACGTGCATGCTATTAGTGATACAGAAAAAAATGAACAGGAAGTCATTGTAGGAAATTCATTGTAATTTAATTTTATACTGGGATATGTTTCCATTGGAGCTCATCGTTTACGAATTATTCAAGAACAACATACAAAAATGGCCTTCAAACGCGTTTTTCTTGATTAACTCGAAAACCACAGCCTCCAGCGAAAATGTATCCCAGTATAAATTTTAACTGTATTAAATTTCCTATAAAAAGATTTTGACAATTTTTTTGTAGCAATAATAGCTTGCGCGTAGCGAGTGATAGAATATGAAAATCTCGCATATGGTTTGAAGGTATTGTGGGGTGCATAAAACCCATAGGTAGGGACAGCTGAATCAACCTGTAAAGTCAAGCTAGATGACCCATCCTCTGTTCCCCTACTTTAGCATTCCTTTCACACACTACATGGACTTAGTAGAGAAGTTACGGTTTTGAACTAGGTGACTGGCGTACGGTTGTGGTGTTCAGGAACTGTGGACCACCGTTTCCCATTTACGGTAAAATGCTGTAGATGATTATTTATTAGAACGTCAAGATCTGACTGATTTATCTCAGGGTAGAGTGCCATCACATTAGCTTGCGTTAACGACCTCAACTGCTGAGAAAAAAAATTTTTGGCCATAACTAAACTCAACTCATACATGAGTGAAGTACGGTTGTTTCGAACGGAATGTACTCAACGTAGATGTTCACGTAACTCGTAACTAGGCCGTTGGTACTGTTTGGACGCTTCTTGGAGGTGGGCGATCCTAATCCAGGTGGTATAGGAAGTTATCATCGACAGAATTTGACAGACAAAGGAAACCATAAATTGTACCAAACTCGTGCCACCTGGGCGAGCGGTAAAGAGACATGATGAACATACTGTGCAACAATGGCTAAGTGGCAGCATCAGATTTCATCCTCTCCTTCTCCTTGCAGCGCCGCCAGCATTTTTCGTCACTACTGTGTAAATTAGCGACGCCGTCACGGCTGTTGCAAAAGGCTGTGGGAGCAAGCATGCACAGAACGGACCAAAACATAGTTATACTCTAAATGTATTCGCAATTGCAAATTAGGACAACCACCTGCTTTAGACTGGAATGACGACAACGAAAATTTGTGCTGGACCGTACATCCATTATGCACATTCCCGCACAGGTCAGACGCTGCACTTGAAAGTCGCTTGCCCGGTATCGGCAAACAAGTACGATATCGCATTGCCTGTGTTATTCTGATTAAGAGGCAAATTTCCTTTGGACATGCATGCATGTCGAACGCCACCACCAGATAGTCAAAATTACAAAATTACAGCAGCAAGAAAAATAAATAAACAAGTTTTCAATGAGTTAACGAAGTCAAATCACTGAAACTTGTGAGGCGGCCAAAATCTAAACATATTTCCTAACACAGTTACTGAGCAGGAACTTCGACTGCCAACCATAAATTGCACAAAACTCGTGCCACCTGGGCGAGCGGTAAAGAAATAAGCACCACGCGGAGTGGACCACTAAATCCTAAGCAAATGCTTTCGGTCGGGTAACGAAACACTGACTAACAGCAGACATGACATAATCTTTTGAGTGACATTAAAGCCACGTATAGGACAGTATTAACAAACGCAAAACAAAGTCCTCAGGGAGAGAGACTTAATAATTAAGATTAAGAGGCCCCAACCTCACAAACAATAAACAAACACAGTCAAACTTGGTAGTGCAAACATCGAATAAGACAATACACGAAATGGTGCACTCCATTAATAGCATATGCAGCACGTGGCACATGAAATGAACCTGCTTAATATACCGGGTGATCAAAAAGACAGTATAAATTTGAAAACTTAATAAACCACGGAATAATGTAGATAGAGAGGTAAAAAATAACACACATGCTTGGAATGACATGGGGTTTCATTAGCAGCAAAAAAAAAAAGTATTGCTAGTTGCGTGAAAGATCTCTTGCGCGCGTCGTTTGGTGATAATCGCGTGCTCAGCTGCCACTTTCGTCATGTTTGGCCTCCCAGGTCCCCAGACCTCAGTCCGTGCGATTATTGGCTTTGGGGTTACCTGAAGTCGCAAATGTATCGCGATCGACCGACATCTCTAGGGATGCTGAAAGACAACATCTGACGCCAATGCCTCACCATAACTCTGGACATGCTTTACAGTGCTGTTCACAACATTATTCCTCGACTACAGCTATTGTTGAGGAATGATGGTGGACATATTGAGCATTTCCTGTAAAGAACATCATATTTGCTTTGTCTTACTTTGTTATGCTAATTATTGCTATTCTGATCAGATGAAGCGCCATCTGTCGAACATTTTTGAACTTCTGTAATTGTTTTTTTGTTCTAATTAAACCCCATGTCATTCCAAGCATGTGTGTCAATTTTTACCTCTCTATCCACATTATTCCGTGATTTATTCAGTTTTCAAATTTATACTGACTTTTTGATCACCCTGTACATGGCGTATCATAATTAATTGCATAAACGCATACAGTTGAAACTACACGATACTAGAAACAAAAAAGTCTCATTAAATGCAGGGACGAAAATGCATACGTTAAGGGCAGACAGGGCAAAATAGTGAAAAAATTTTATTTCATTTTTATTACATAATTTATTAGGCTGATGTTTTAAGAATGACATCTGAAAGTTTCGTAATCGAAATCTGCCTAGAACTATTTTTGAAAAATTTTTCTTCGACCGTCTGCGCTTGCCACGTCTCCTTTATCTGTGCTGTGCTCCACTCCTTCTTGATACTAAATATATTTTTGTGTTATTTTTCAGTCAAACAATCGAAACGAAAAGCAGACGTATTTAGAAGGCTGTGACAAAGATTATACATGCCTGTTCCTTTGGTTATTAACATGATTTGTTTTTGAATAGTGCATGTTACAGTTTGTTGTTTGCCAGTTCATTAACTTTTTTTTGCTTAAAATGTTTCGTAACAGTGGCTGTGTATTCAAAAAAGTGAGAAAGTGTCGAATTTCACGTTTTCTTGTGACAGCCAGAGCGAGAGCACCAGCAGCAGCGAGTACTGTTTGTATAAAGCGTTTATTTTGCATTTTGTTTACGACCTCCCACTAAGGAAGGGATTCTATTTGTGTTTATCTGCTCTGCATAGTAACTAACAGTTCTTGATAAAACTTTACGTAGTTTTCGTGTTAGATTTCTTAGTGTTTTCTTGATCGTTTAGAACAGAAAGCGCCCTAAAACCGTCTTTTGTTTGTTTCGCGGCCGTTAGCCACTAGTCACTTTAATCAGCAGTTGTCTTGTGACAGCCAGAGCGAGAGCACCAGCAGCAGCGAGTACTGTTTGTATAAAGCGTTTTTGTACTTATTTGCTGCGCTTAGCTTTTAAATAGTTTTTCTGGGAAAACCTAGCGTAGTTTTCGCGTCTCGTATTTCAGTGAGTGTTTCTTGATTATCAGAGTAGCTCATCAGAAGATTATCTTGGGAATTTGTCACCGTATAGAGTAGGGTAAACATAGTCATGTGTAGGGACTGTGGTTGTTGTGAGCGGACGCAAGGAGAATTGGCCACTCTTCGGGGGCAGGTGGAGGCTTTGTCTGTTAGGCTCATCGAGCTCGAGGCGCAGGCGTCGGCTCGTAGTGGCGTTGGGGCAACTGTGGTGAGACCTATGCCTACTTCGGTGGCCTTGGAATCACATGGAACCCCTGATGTCGCTGCGTCTTCCGGCAGTGAGCATCTTACCGGTCAGCCATCACTCCAGGGTGAATGGCGGACAGTGGTGGGCTCGCGCGTGCCTGGCCGAAAGGCGAAGGTGGGATCTGGCCGCGTGGCAGCTGCCTTACCCCTTTCCAACAGGTACGGGGTGCTTCCTAGTGGTGATGACATCGTTTCCGAGCCACCACAGGATGCCTCGCCTGTTGGGCCAGTGGCCGATTCTCCGGCAAGGTCCCGACAGTCACAGAGGGCGGGCCTATTAGTTATAGGGAGCTCCAACGTTAGGCGCGTTATGGAGCCCCTCAGGAAAATAGCGGGTAGGTCGGGGAAGAATGCCAGTGTGCACTCGGTGTGCTTGCCGGGGGGTCTCGTCCGTAATGTGGAGGAGGCCCTTCCGGCAGCTATTGAATGCACTGGGTGTGACCGGCTGCAGATAGTAGCACATGTCGGAACGAATGACGCCTGCCGCTTGGGTTCTGAGGCCATCCTTGGTTCCTTCCGGCGGCTGGCTGATTTGGTGAAGACAACCAGCATCGCACGCGGAGTGCAAGCTGAGCTTAATATCTGCAGCATAGTGCCCAGAGTCGATCGCGGTCCTCTGGTTTGGAGCCGTGTGGAGGGTCTAAACCAGAGGCTCAGACGACTCTGCGACTATAATGGTTGCAAATTCATCGACCTCCGTTATTGGGTGGAGAACTGTAGGGCCCCCCTAGACAGGTCAGGCGTGCACTACACACCGGAAGCAGCTACTAGGGTAGCAGAGTACGTGTGGCGTGCACACGGGGGTTTTTTAGGTTAGAGGGACCCCCCCCCCCCCTTGGGCGAAACGATAAAATACCTGACGGCTTACCAGAGAGGACATTATCATCGTTGATAAAGAACGTCCGTCCTCAGAGACCAAAAACAGGAAAAGTTAACGTAATATTGGTAAACTGCAGGAGTATCCAGGGCAAGGTTCCTGAATTAGTATCTCTTATTGAAGGAAATAGTGCGCATATAGTATTAGGAACGGAAAGTTGGTTAAAACCGGAAGTGAACAGTAACGAAATCCTAGACACAGAATGGAATATATACCGCAAGGATAGGATAAACGCCAATGGTGGAGGAGTATTTATAGCAGTAAAGAATTCAGTAATATCCAGTGAAGTTATTAGCGAATGCGAATGTGAAATAATCTGGGTTAAGTTAAGTATCAAAGGTGGGTCAGATATGATAGTCGGATGCTTCTATAGACCACCTGCATCAGCAACCGTAGTAGTTGAGCGCCTCAGAGAGAACCTGCAGAACGTCGTGAAGAAGTTTCGTGATCATACTATTGTAATAGGGGGAGACTTCAATCTACCAGGTATAGAATGGGATAGTCACACAATCAGAACTGGAGCCAGGGACAGAGACTCTTCTGACATTATCCTGACTGCCTTGTCCGAGAATTACTTCGAGCAGATAGTTAGAGAACCAACTCGTGAAGCTAACGTTTTAGACCTCATAGCAACAAATAGACCGGAACTTTTCGACTCCGTGAATGTAGAAGAGGGTATCAGTGATCATAAGTCAGTGGTTGCACCAATGACTACAAGTGTAATAAGAAATGCCAAGAAAGGAAGGAAAATATATTTGCTTAATAAGAGTGATAGGGCACAAATCGCAGAATATCTGAGTGACCACCATCAAACGTTCATTTCTGAGGAAGAGGATGTGGAACAAAAATGGAAAAAATTCAGAAACATCGTCCAGTACGCCTTAGATAAGTTCGTACCGACTAAGGTCCAAAGCGAGGGGAAAGATCCACCGTGGTATAACAATCATGTACGAAAGGTACTACGGAAACAAAGAAAGCTTCATCATAGGTTTAAGAGTAGTCGAATCATAGCTGATAAGGAAAAGCTGAACGAAGCGAAAAAGAGCGTAAAGAGAGCAATGAGAGAAGCATTCAACGAATTCGAACATAAAACATTGGCAAACAATCTAAACAAGAACCCTAAAAAGTTTTGGTCATATGTAAAATCGGTAAGCGGATCTAAATCCCCTATTCAGTCACTCGTTGACCACGATGGCACCGAAACAGAGGACGACCGAACAAAGGCAGAAATACTGAATTCAGTGTTCCGAAACTGTTTCACTGCGGAAAATCGTAACACGGTCCCTGACTTCAGCCGTCGCACGGACGCCAAAATGGAAAATATTGAAATAAACGATATCGGAATTGAAAAACAACTGCTATCACTTAGTAGCGGAAAAGAAATTCACAGTGCCGTAGACACTGGCGAGCAGATTGATGCCGTATTCCTGGACTTCAGGAAGGCATTTGATACGGTTCCGCACTTACGTTTAGTGAAAAAAAATACGAGCTTACGGAATATCGGACCAGGTTTGTGATTGGATTCAGGATTTCCTAGAAGAAAGAACACAACATGTCATTCTTAACGGTTCAAAATCTGCAGATGTAGAGGTAATTTCGGGAGTACCGCAGGGAAGCGTGATAGGACCTTTATTGTTTGCAATATACATAAATGACTTAGTTGACAACATCGGTAGCTCCGTGAGGCTATTTGCAGATGACACGGTTGTCTACAAGAAAGTAGCAACATCAGAAGACTCGTACGTACTCCAGGAGGACCTGCAGAAATTAATGCATGGTGCGACAGCTGGCAGCTTTCCCTAAACGTAGATAAATGTAATATAATGCGCATACATAGGGGCAGAAATCCATTCCAGTACGATTATGCCATAGGTGGTAAATCATTGGAAGCGGTAACGACCGTAAAATACTTAGGAGTTACTATCCGGAGCGATCTGAAGTGGAATGATCACATAAAACAAATAGTGGGAAAAGCAGGCGCCAGGTTGAGATTCATAGGAAGAATTCTAAGAAAATGTGACTCATCGACGAAAGAAGTAGCTTACAAAACGCTTGTTCGTCCGATTCTTGAGTATTGCTCATCAGCATGGGACCCTTACCAGGTTGAATTAATAGAAGAGATAGACATGATCCAGCGAAAAGCAGCGCGATTCGTCATGGGGATATTTAGTCAGCGCGAGAGCGTTACGGAGATGCTGAACAAGCTCCAGTGGCGGACACTTCAAGAAAGGCGTTACGCAACACGGAGAGGTTTATTATCGAAATTACGAGAGAGCACATTCCGGGAAGAGATGGGCAACATATTACTACCGCCCACATATATCTCGCGTAATGATCTCAACGAAAAGATCCGAGAAATTAGAGCAAATACGGAGACTTACAAGCAGTCGTTCTTCCCACGCACAATTCGTGAATGGAACAGGGAAGGGGGGATCAGATAGTGGTACAATAAGTACCCTCCGCCACACACCGTAAGGTGGCTCGCGGAGTATAGATGCAGATGTAGATGTAGACGTAAGTATCACCGAATGTTTAAATAAGAATATTGTAAATGTTCCTTGTATGTCTGAAGAACAGTTTTCGATTAAATCGCCAAGTTCGTCGAAGAAGAAAATCAGTGAAGGAATTAATGATGTAGTGTACAGTGCTAAAGACGAATTTTGTAGTGGATTTAGGTTAACTGACTTAGAAATTCTTGCCCATATGATTAATGTTTTATGTGCATGTGGTAATTGTGGGTCCAAGGGCCTCAGACTGTATGATGACAATGCCAGAATTGGTATTGTAAGTAATATACATCTTTTCTGTGACGTCTGCAAATATGATGCTCAATTCAAGACTTCTGCTCTCCATGGGCAAACGTATGAAGCTAATACAAGATTGTGTTATGCCATGAAATGCTTGGGTGTAGGAAGAGAAGGCACGAATTTGTTTTGTGGCTTGATGAGTATGCCTCCACCAGTGACTAGATTCACTGAGTACAACAAAAAACTCCTCAGAGCTCTTGGGTTGAGTGCAAGGAAAACATGCAAGCGGCTGTTGAGGAAGCAGTAGACGTTAACAGTGAAGGGTCAGAAGGTAATCGTGATGTGAAGACAGATCTGTGTGTCTCCTGTGATGGAACGTGGATGAAAAGGGGCCATACATCACTTCATGGTGTGTCATATGTCATTATTGTGGACACAGGAAAAATCTTGGACTTCCAAGTAATGAGCAAATATTGCTCTTATTGTGACACCAAAAAGAATTATGACAGCAGTGAAGAAGGAAGGTGTCAGGAGATACACAAGAAAGTCTGCTGTAAGAATTATCAGGGGTCAAGTGGTGGGATGGAGGCAGCTGGGATGAAACTAATATTCCAAAGGTCAGTAGAACAATATGGAGTTAGGTACGTGAAGTACCTAGGTGATGGAGATTCTAGTGCTTTTAAGACTGTTTTAGAGACCAATCCTTATGGTTCACAAGCTAAAATTGAAAAACTTGAATGTGTGGGACATGTTCAAAAGCGAATGGGTGGCAGACTTTTCAGACTGAAGAAAGAAATGGAGGGCAAAAAATTAGAAGATGGAAAGCCACTGGGAGGTGTTAACAGATTGACAGACAAAGAAATTCACACATTCCAAATATATTATGGGAAAGCCATCAAGGACAATGTACACAGTGTGAAAACAATGCAGCAAGCAGTGTGGGCAATATTCTTCCACAAACTTTCCACAGATCAGACTCCTCAACACTACCTCTGCGACATTTCGTGGTGCAAATATCTTCAGGCAGAAGCCAGTGGAAAGCCATACACTCATAAGCATGGTTTGCCACTTGCTGTTTTAAATGTTATAAAGCCAACTTTCAGATATCTAGCCAATCCTGAACTGCTGAAAAAATGTGTACATGGGAAACACATAATTCAAATGAGAGCTACAATCACCTTATATGGATGCATTGTCCCAAAACAGTGTTTGTGTCCTCAAATGTGTGAAGATAGCTGCGTGTGATGCCTGTCTAGTGTTCAACAGTGGAAATGTAGACAGGATTAAGTGCCTGCAGAGATTAGGCTTCCATCCAGGTGCATTTACACTGAAGATACTCCGAAGCATCGATGAAGTGCGACTTGACAAAACCCAGGCAGCAGAGGAAAATATCCAAAAGCTGACTAGGCAAGGGAAACAGGGAGAGAGAATACCCCAGCAAGACAAGGAAGAGAATGAAGATTATGGATATGGACAGCATTAGTGCGTAGAAGTATGGCAATATTCTTAAAAATTGAAATAAAAACTTTAAATGAGATTTCCCGTAAAGTGATTTGTTTTAGATTTAATGTACCTTTTCTCAGGATCTATAAGAGCTAACATCCTGAAATCTGGAAGAGTTGTTAAGAAGTACTTACTGAATAATCCTGTGCACCAATTTTCCGTTATTTTTTCTCTGAGAAAAGTTATCCTTTAAAATTTGTGAAAAATAGAGCAGCCCCAGGTAACACAAAACTGAAAAATTAATTTGAAAGTAACTATGAGCTGAGACAAAAATCTGTTGCACACGTTTTAATAGCCTTTAATGAAGAAGTATACTATAAAGTTTCAGCTTTAATGCTTGAATAGTTTATGAGAAAATGTTCATTATATGTACATTGGTAATTAAAGATTCATATCCTTATAAAATGAAATTCCATGGACACGATCAAACAAAAACTGCAGAGACTATAGTTCATTATGTACTACACAATAGTGTCAAGTTTTAAATTTATAACTGTAATGTTGTAGGAGATATCGAAGTTTAAATATCAGTATGCAGTTTGGTCTATGTCTGCCATTAAGAGCTACGACCAATTTTTCATATTCGATACAGTGAAGCAAATGTCTTCTAGTGCAAGCTCTTTGCTTTCCACATTTTGGAAGTAGTAGTATGGACCAAAACACGAAAAAAATGTCCAGTAAACATTTGCTCTAAAATGCATACCTTAAAAGGTTCATTGGAAGAGTTGTGTTTCCAAGTAGCGAAGGTGATCACGTGCTCATAGCTCTTAAGGTATGCATTTTAGAGCACATCTTTGATGGGCATTTTTTTCTTGTTTTGGTCCACATTACCATTTCCCAAAATATGGAAAGCGGCTTTGAGTAGGAGAGATTTGCTTCACAGTATCGAAGATGAAAAATTGCTCGTAGCTCTTAAGGCAGGGCTTAACAACTGGCCGGTTTTGAGCGCGAGTACTCGCGTCTGCTCAGGCACGTGCTCGCGAGCAGTTGCAACGTCGCGGAGTAGGGAGGGAGAAATGCACGCGCACGTTTGAATAGGGCCGCAGCGTGCCTATTGAATTCGCGCCGACTGTGTAACTTTTAAAGAACTACGATCAGCTGTAACAGTCACTTCGCTGGTTAAGAATCATGTCAAGTCGCCGTTGTATAACCACAACCATGCTTACGCAGTTCAACCCCATTAGGAGGAATTGTATCTGTTTACAGAAAAAGATGGTGTTGCAAAATGTTTAGTATGTCACAAACCGCTGAATTCTTTTAGGAAATTTAGTTTGCAGCGACATTATATGTCGTACCGTGCGAAAGACTACGAAAGTGGAAAATGTGATGGACCAGATCGTGCACAGGAAGTTAATAAACTTAAAAGGAAGCTATCCGAAGAAGATCTGGACGACGAAGAAAAATCAACTGATGCAGCTCTCAGAGTGAGTTACAAAACTGCTTTGCTTTTAGCAAAATTCCTGCACCCCTTCACTGATGGCGATTTAATAAAAGAATGTTTGGTAATTGCAGCGGAACATTTGTGTCCATCTGAAGTTGAACAGTTTCGGATTGTGCCATTATCTAACATGACCATTATGCGTTGCATACAGGAGATGGCAGACGACGTCCAGAGCCAGCTTGCAAATATCTGTAAAGATTTTATGGCGTATTCTCTAGCTCTGGACGAAAGTGTTGATATCACTTGGACAGCGCAGCTTGCCATATTTATTAGAGATGTTAATAGAGACCTTCAGGTGAGGGAGGAGCTCCTCGATGTAGTAGCCATGAAGGACACTACAACCGGAGGTGATATTTTAAGTAGTGTTGAAGAAAGTGTTGAAAATATAGGATTGTCGTGGAATTCTTTAGTTTCAGTGTCTACAGACGGTGCACCAGCGATGACAGGGAAAAAAATCAGGTTTCATTGCGCTGTTGAAGAAGAAAATGGAAAAACTGACCGTGCCGATATAAATAAGGGTCGTTCACTGTGTGATCCACCAGGAAAACTTATGTGCAAAGAGTATCACTCTAAAAAATGTGATGAGTGTTGTTGTTCGTACAACCAATTATATAAGGAAGCATGGGCTACAACACAGGCAATTAAAAAGCCTTTTGAGGATGTAGAAAGCCAGTATGGTAGCCTGCTTTAGTACAGCGAGGTCCGCTGGCTTAGTCGTGGCGAATTATTAAATCGATTTTTTTGCCTATTAGATGAGATAAATATGTTCATAGAAAAAAATAACATGTGTGTTCCTGAATTGAAATAGCCTTGATGGAAATGTGATCTCGCGTTCTTAGCAGATTTAACTAGCCATCTGAATGCTTTGAACATTTCACTACAAGGTAAAGATCTGCTAATTACTCATTTTATAGATCGAATACGAGCTTTTAAAATCAAATTGACACTTTGGGTGAGTCAGCTGGAAACAGGAAATCTAGCTCATTTTCCTAAATTATCATCCATGCAAGATGTTCACAAAGACTGTGAACGTTATTCACATAGTTTAGTTGCCCTTAAGGAAGAATTTGATCAACGTTTTCAAGATCTGACAGCACTAGACAGTGATTTTGATCTGTTCTCCTCTCCATATTCAGCGAATATTGAAGAGATTCGTCCTGAGCTGCTACTAGAAATTATTGACCTGGAGTGTGACAGAGAATACAGAGACAAATTTTAGAACAAGAAAAACATTTTGGAATTCTACAGACACTTCCCTCAGTATAGATTTCCTCGTTTGCACGAACTGGCGGCTGCAATAATATCAATGTTCGATTTCACGTATGTTTGTGAACAACTGTTCTCTGCAATGAAAAGTAACAAGACGCGCCTGAGAAACGCATTGCCTGATCGAAATTTAAACTGCACGCTGCGCCTACAATGCACAAGAACAATTACTCCGAACATTAGACGCAGTTGTAAAGGGCAAAAAATACAAGATAACCGAATCCCACACTTCAATGACACCTTTTATTGTGTAACAGTTCACAAATTAATACGAATGTAGAGGCATACACTAAGCTAATAAAATTATGTGGCATGTGTACATTCTCCTTTATTTGTTTCATTTATGGCAGTAATAATTCGTGAGTGATATCCCTGCACGTGGCCGCGGATTTACATTGACCGGCGGCAGCTGTTGTGTGCCCCACGTGACTCTCCCCACTCTCCGCTCTGGTCCGGTAGTGGGGGTAGTGTGCTCGCGCTGCTCCGTGCTCGCGCCTTGCTGCACACAGCTTGCTCCACGAGTACGTATGTTGCGAAGCCCTGTCTTAAGGTATGCATTTTCGACCCTATGTTTACTGAGACTTTTTTGTTTCTAGTATTGTATACTTTCAACTGAGTGCGTTTACGCCATTAATTATGATACACCCTGTTTAAATGCGCACCGCCACAAATCCGATGTCTTACAACAACCATCTAGGAAGTTAAGCCAAAACTTGGCGAATAACACTCAGCTTGGAGCGTTAAATATACGTAGAATCAAATTTAGTAGTTTTATAGGAGTGCACACGCAACTTCCCTGCCTAGAGACAGAAGCAGGATCAATTACCAGAAGTCTAATACCGACTAGGACATGAACCTTGAACAAACAACTACCGAAATGAACGACCACAGTACTGGTACAGGAATTGGCAATTATACCTATGGTTACTTCCGTCTCGGCTCACTCGCATCCGATAAACCAAATCGGAAGCCAGACATATCCGTACAATGTTTCAGGAAGGATAACATGGAGCAGACATAACTTCAACACAGCGGCGGTCTGCCGCCCGCCTGGAAATCTGGTCGCTCGTTGAAGGATACAACGCGCTCCTTCCCTCGGTACGTGCCCCACACATCCAAAGGTTTGCAACCAGCAGCAACCGAGGTAGTAATGGTTCGCGATCCAGGAACCCGCCTGAGTGTCTCTTCCTGGTGTCGGTGCTACACTCAGAGCCGGTGACTGTTAACCGCCGAACTTGCAAAAGCCATCGACTGCCGGCACACCAGTCGCCTCGCCGCCAGGTTCCAACTGGCCGCCACACCCGAGAGAGCTGTTTCACCCTCCCGGTCTCCCTGTCACTGCTCTCGCGCCTCCAGTCTCCTCGCGAACCACTCCCTCCTAAGACAAATGTGATCTACTGGAGACCTTGAGGCTACCTACCAATAGCACAATGATTCAAGTAGGTTAAAGAAAGAGCCCGGAGAAATAGGTATGTAGACAAGTACAATTGCCAAAGTGTATGGTGGAAACAACTGTCTGGCTGCAAATTTTAAAACTGTGCACTTAGCCCTTACGAAAGTTAACTACACTACTGGACACTAAAATTGCTACACCAAGAAGAAATGCAGATGATAAACGGGTATTCATTGGACAAATATATTATACTAGAACTGACATGTGGTTACAGTTTCACGCAATTTGGGTGCATAGATCCTCAGAAATCAGTACCCAGAACAACCACCTCTGGCCGTAATAACGACCTTCATACACCTGGGCATTGAGTCAAACAGAGCTTGGATGGCGTGTACAGGTACAGCTGCCCATGCAGCTTCAACACGATACCACAGTTCATCAAGAGTAGTGACTGGCGTATTGTGACGAGCCAGTTGCTCGGCCACCATTGACCAGACGTTTTCAATTGGTGAGAGATCTGGAGAATATGCTATCCAGGGCAGCAGTCGAACATTTTCTGTATCCAGAAAGGCCCGTACAGGACCTGCAACATGCGGTCGTGCATTATCCTGCTGGAATGTAGGGTTTCGTAGGGATCGAATGAAGGGTAGAGCCACGGGTCGTAACACATCTGAAATGTAACGTCCACTGTTCAAAGTGCCGTCAATGCGAACAAGAGGTGACCGAGACGAGTAAACAACGACACCGCATACCGTCACGCCGGGTGATACGCCAGTATGGCGATGACGAATACACGCTTCCAATGTGCGTTCACCGCGATGTCGCCAAACACGGATGCGACCATCATGAGGCTGTAAACAGAACCTGGATTCATCCGAAAAAATGACGTTTTGCCATTCTTGCACCCAGGTTCGTCGTTGAGTACACCATCGCAGGCGCTCCTGTCTGTGATGCAGCTTCAAGGATAACCGCAGCCATGGTCTCCGAGTTGAAAGTTCATGCTGCTGCAAACGTCGTCGAACTGTTCGTGCAGATGGTTGTTGTATTGCAAACGTCCCCATCTGTTGACTCAGGGATCTAAACGTGGCTGCACGATCCATTACAGCCATGTGGATAAGATGCCTGTCATCTCGACTGCTAGTGAGTGATACGAAGCCGTTCGGATCCAGCACGGCGTTCCGTATTACCCTCCTGAACCCACCGATTCCATATTCTGCTAACAGTCATTGGATCTCAACCAACGCAAGCAGCAATATCGCGATACTATAAACCGCAATCGCGATAGGCTACAATCCGACCTTTATCAAAGTCGGAAACTTGATGGTACGTATTTCTCCTCCTTACACGAGGCATCACAACAACGTTTCACCAGGCAACGCCGGTCAACTGCTGTTTGTGTATGAGAAATCGGTTGGAAACTTTCCTCATGTCAACACGTTGTAGGTGTCGCCAACGGCGCCAACATTGTGTGAATGGTCTGAAAAGCTAATCATTTGCATATCACAGCATCGTCTTCCAGTCGGTTAAATTTCGCGTCTGTAGCACATCTTCGTGGTGTAGCAATTTTAATGGCCAGTAGTGTATTATCGCGTTCATTTCAAATCAGTGATTGTATCACTTGCTCATTCCTACGACTCTTATACAGCGCAAGAGGACGGTGGCAGCAGTAATTACTGGTATTTCTGAATAGAGCTTATCCTCTGCACTCATTAGAAAAGTGGAAACATCCTTCTGTACAAAAGCAAGTCTCATCTCATCGATCTCACGGAAGCAAGTCCGTACTCATCGATCTCACAGTGGCAAGTGTTTTGTATCTTACCCCTCAAACTTGGCTGTTTCAGCCAGTGTAGGAGTCTCATCAGCCAACTGCAGCGGACCTTGCGAGTTCTGTCTAGTAATAATTTTGTAAATAAGTTAAACAATCTGTTAATCCTGCGGATTCTGTTTTTAATAACCGATGTTGCTGTGACATGGGGAAGAAGACAGTAAATCTCTCCCAATCCATGATAAGATTCTGAAATTACGAATCTGATGGCTTAAATATAGACACACACAAGAAAGTGAACTCTCTACAGAAATAAATATTACGAGTCAATTCAAAATCCGGTTGCGAGAATTTTAAACGGATTTTCTTCCGAGGTGTGGCTGTGCAGAGATACAGCAGTTCCTATGCTCTACCATTTCTGAAGGCTGCAAATGGTTTAAATTTTTATCTTTTCTATAGGGATTCTTCCAAGTGTTTCGAAGAAGACTGTTTTTACCGCAGGTAACTGCCCTCTCAGTCACCTATTGCAGGAAGCTGTAATGCCGAACTCTGTGTTCTTTATTGGCTCTCAAGGATAGCTTTCAGCTCTGAGCGAATTTATGTCTCTCTCTCTCTCTCTCTCTCTTCCTCTAAGTACACTTGTTGTGAGCTTGCTAGAAAAAGCTCTCCAAGGCTGAAACCTAGAGCCCTCACCGTAATAAAAGGAAGGAAAGAGAAGAGGTAAATTAGCTGGGCATTCACTGGTATTACTGCTATTACTGAATATTGTCTGTGTTAATATTCAGCGTTAAATGGTCGTCTACATTGACCATGGGGATGTACATCTGGCACTATTAACCATGTTGCTTGACAGTTTAGGGATAAACTGCCATATAACAACTGCCACCACAGTGCATCGCTGCGAGTGTTATGGTTTGTTTTTCAGTGAAATGTATGACTAATAATATTGTTTTGAGAGCAACCATCGGTCATCACCCTGACGACCCAACGCCTCAACTCAACCCAGCCTGGCGCAGTGGTTAGACACTGGACTCGCATTCGGGAGGATGACGGTTCAATCCCGCGTCCGGCCATCCTGATTTAGGTTTTCCGTGATTTCCCTAAATCGCTCCAGGCAAATGCCGGGATGATTCCTTTCAAAGGGCACGGCCGACTTCCTTCCCCGTCCTTCCCTAATCTGATGAGACCGATGACCTCGATGTCTGGTCTCCTTCCCCAAAACAACCAACCAATCAACCCTGCCACCCACCCTGAGCCTCTAAATCTCTCACCGGACATCTATACGAAACATTATTAATGAGTGAGTTGATATGTGGATACGTATTCTGGAAGATCGAGTTTTGAATTCCTGTGTGGCCATTCTGATTTAGTCTTTCTGTGGCTTCACTTAATCAATATGCCGGCCGCGTTGGTCTCGCGGTTCTAGGCGCGCAGTCCGGAACCGTGCGACTGCTACGGTCGCAGGTTCGAATCCTGCCTCGGGCATGGATGTGTGTGATGTCCTTAGGTTAGTTAGGTTTAAATAGTTCTAAGTTCTAGGGGACTGATGACCACAGCTGTTAAGTCCCATATTGCTCAGAGCCATTTGAACCATTTGAACTTAATCAATACTGCAGAATGTTGGGACGATTCTGGAGTGGCCTCGCAGCTAACAAACTGTGCACGCTCTCACCACATCTCAACAACTATACAGTTACACAGACGACAGGGCACACGGAAGAGTCGACGAAGTCTCCTCACATGAATGACAATACCAACCATGTTACGTCGAGGCGTCGACGTACACATAGCTTCGTTTTATATGAAGATGGTTAACTGATCTAAACTGGCCCAGCTGCACATCTTACCCTGGCTTTAAATGTTGTTATTGTTTTTGTTGTGATTGTCTTCAATCCGAAGATTGATTTAATGCAGATTTCCACGCTATCCAGTGCTATCTCCGAATAACTGCTACAACTTATGTTATTTTGAACTTGCCTTCTCTACTCATCTCTTTGTCTCCCTCTACCCTCCACATTTTCCTCCAATCAAACTGATGATTCGTTGATGTCTCAGAACCTATCGTATCAAATGAACCCTTCGTTTAGTCAGTTTGTGCCACAAATCTTTTAACGCCTCAATTATATTCTGCACCTCTCCATTATTTATCTTCAGTACTCTTCTGTAGAGCCACATTTCAAAATATTTTATTCTGTTCTTGTCTGAAATGAGTATCATCAATGATTCACTTCCATACAAGGCTACACTCCAGACAAATACCTTCAGAAAAGATTCCTAACAATTAAGTTTATATCAGATATTAATAAGTTTCTCTTTTTCAGGAACGCTTTTCTTACTGTAGCCCGTCTGCTTTTTATATCCTCTCAACTTCGGGTGTCATCAGTTATTTTACTCTTTGAATGCAAAAAAATTTATTGACACAGGATATTCTCCTAGTAGCTTCAGAAGCACACCGGTGGTCTGTGGAAGGAAACTAAAGTAACGGCCCTCAGAGGGGAATCTGCAGTACGCCCCAAAATGGAAATGAATGACCAACCAATAGATCAGGTGTCAAGTTTTCATCTATTACGCTGTGGTATTACCTATGAAATTTAAAACCACTTCATTAACCAAGAAAATAAGTCTCAAATTTTATGTTCCAAAATTCAAGGAATACCTGCTCACAAGACAAGGAAGGACATAAAGCTAAAATTTTACAAAATAATGGCTACGTCTATTGTAACATATGGAAGCAAAGTTTGGTTTGGACGCAACTGAGAATACAGCCTCCTGAAATGTTATTTTGAAGGAACTTTACAGGGTGAACCTTCAGAGATCAAAAACAAAACAACATCATAATGGAATACTAAATAAATGAAAAACAGAGCAAAATACATAAAATGAAAACTACGTATCTACATAATGAGGGAAAACAGATTAGTTAAGCAACTAATCAGTTATAAATCAACTGGAAAGATCGATGTTGGATGACCAATGAACAAATGGCTTCAGTGAAGGCGGAACAGGCTTTTAGCTTACTCCATGAAGAGAAGGAGAAGAAGAAGAAGAAGAAGAATTTTGATCATAGGTAACCAAGGTTATAGAGGAGGTGACGTAAGTAGAATAAACAAGGACAATTAGTTATTTAAACCCGAAATGGAGGCTATCAGACTTACAGAAGTGAACGAATTCTCCTATCTAAGATCTACGATTAGGCTGAATCAAGCATGATCAAGAAGTAGATTACCGCAAGCAAAGAAAGCTTCCTTTAGCCAAAGAGCTCTGCTGTTATCAAATAATGATGCGAAACAGAGGGGAAATAAGAAAAGGAAGGAATATCAGAGTTTAATATCCTATCGACAGCGCGGTCATTAGAGTCGGAGTCGGAGCACAGGCTCAAGTTACGAAAGGAAGGAAATTGGTCGTGGCTTTTTCAAAGGAACCATCCGGGAATTTTCCTGGAGTGATTTAGAGAAACCGCCTAAAATTCAGACTTGTATAGCCGGGCAGGGATTTGAACCGTCGTGCTCCGTGTCCAATGTGCAAATCACTACGCCATCTCACTCTGTGAAATTGAGGAAGAAGTACCTGGAAGAATACGCCTGCAGCACGGCATTGTTTTGAAGTTTATTGTTTGAGGGGGAAGTACTGAACGAATTTGAAATACTGTTCTACCGAAAAATTAAGTGATCTGACCAAGAATGTAAGGAAGAACAACTAATCGAACAGGCTAAGGATGAAGTCTATGCTAAACTGTTAAGCTGACGGCACACTGGACGAGTTAATTAACGCTGACGTGGCGCTCCACGAATTTTGCGACGCCGCTTAATGCTATCTCTCGTTGATGAGTCAATTTGTCATGTGAAACACAAAATAAGTTCTGCGATATGTCGCCTGTGTGCCATGGAAAGTAGAACCAATAGGAAGGAAACCGCGATACTGCATTTGTCGTGTTCAGGAAGCCCGTATTCGGTGAGTTTTATTTTATACATTACAACTTACGAATATACAAACATCAAAAAAGGGTTTTTCATCACCTCGTTTCAGAGAGTTCCCGAACCTGTACAGAAAATTGGAATAGAGATCAACATAAATATCATTTCCGCCCTTTGAATTACTCATGAAAACCACACATAGCGTGTTGTACCACCATACAGCGTGAACTTCAGAGGTGGTGGTCCAAATTGACGTACACACCAGTACTTCTAATACCCAGAAGCGCGTCCTCTTGCATTGATGAATGGCTGTATTCGTCGTAGCATACTATCCACAAGTTCATCAAGCACTCTTGATCCAGATTGTCCAACCCCTCAACGATGATTCGTCGTAGATCCCTCAGAGTGGTTGGTTTGTCACGTCGTCCATAAACAGCCATTTTCAATCTACCCCAGGCATGTTCGATAGGGTCCATGTCTGGAGAACATGCTGGCCACTCTAGTCGATGGATGTCGTTATCCTGAAGGAAGTTATTCACAAAATGTGCACGATGGAGACGCGAATTTTCGTCCGTGAAGAGGAATGCCTCGTTAATATGCTGCCGATATGGTTGCACTATCGGACGGAGGATGGCATTCACGTATCGTGAAGCCGTTGCGGCGCCTACCATGACCACCAGCGGCGTACGTCGGCCCCACATAATGCCACCCCCAAACAGCAGGGAAGCTCCACCATGTTGCACTCGCTTGACAGTGTGTCTAAGGCGTTCAGTCTGACGCGGTTGCCTCCAGACACGTCTCCGACGATTGTCTGGTTGAAAGCATATGCGACACTCATCGCTGAAGAGAACGTGATGTCAGTCCTGAGCGGTCCGTTCGTCTTCTTGTTGGGCCCATTTGTACCTCGCTGCATGGTGTCGTAGTTGCAAAGATGGACCTCGCCATGGACGTCGGGAGTGAAGTTGCGGATCATGCAGCCTATTGCGCACAGTTGGAGTCGTAACACGACGTCCTGTGGCTGCACGTACAGCATTATTCAACATGGTAGCTTGCTGTCAGGGTTCCTCTGAGCCATAATCCGTAGGTAGCGGTCATCCACGGGAGTAGTAGCTCTTGGGCGGCCTGAGCGAGGCATGTCATCGACAGTTCCTATCTCTCTGTATCTCCTCCATGTCCGAACACCATCGTTTTGGTTCACTCGAGACGCCTGGACTCTTCTCTTGTTGAGAGCCCTTCGTAGCACAAAGTAACAATGCGGACGGGATCGAACCGCGGTATTGACAGTCTAGGCATGGTTGAACTACAGACAACACGAGCCATGTATCTCCTTGCTGGTGGAATCACTGGAACTGATCGGCTGTCGGACACCCTCCGTCTAACAGGCGCTGCTCATGCATGATTGTTTACATCTTAAGGCGGGTTTAGTTACATCTCTGAACATTCAAAGGGACTGTGTCTGTGATCAATATTCACAGTCAACGTCTATCTTCAGGAGTTTTGGGAACTGGGGTGATGCAAAACTTATTTTCATGTGTGTATTATGTTTCCCTGTACGAGCACATTGAATGTCTACAGAACGAATCGTCACAGGTACGATTTGTTGTAATAAACTGACAGGAAACGTCGTATTGCTTGTTAAAGAATTTTCATATTTAGTTTTTCGCATTATAACTTGTGTTTTGTCAAATGTAGCCGCTGTAAGGCAACGACACGTTGAAGATTCATGAAACTGTGTCGTTCTTGATTATTAAAATCCTTCTGGGTATTGTATGGCGTCATTGTATAAAATACTTTAATTATAAACTTAAAACAAACGTTTACACTGTTTTACAACGACCTGCTTTGCGCAGAGGAAAGGCATTGTACTATGGCTGAAACGTTGATTGTAAGTTTATAGTAAAGTATTTTATGCAACGACGTGGTACGACACCCAAAAGAATATAAATCACCATGACACCGACCGTGGAAGCCTACACGTCTCTCTTGTTAGGATTTGTTGTAATTAAATGTCAGTTACGTTTCAGGTATTAAATCCTTTAGAAAGTTGAGTTTCAGCGTAGTGTAGTTGGTTTAGGCGCCACGGTCTAGAACCCAGAGAAAATCGAAGAGTTTTGGTGTCCCGCAGCATCCGACTTTTTTTCCACCTTCCCCTCTTCTAAACGGTTGCAGGAGTTTCCTAAGAAACCGACAGAAATAATTTGTGTAATATTTGGTGTTATGTAAATGTAAGTGGGCTCACTGTCAGTAGTGAGTTTGTTCGATATGGTGAACTTTTATAAGCTGATGTCTTTCATTTTTGTCTTATTACACGTTCACGGATATTGAAGTTGTTATTTATGTATACCGCAGACAGAACCATATTTCTATATCGTCAAGACAGTAAACGTGCGTTTGAATACAACAAATGAAGGAATTCTAAGTGCGTCCATTTTCGTGAAGAAAGCGGTGTGGTTTGCGACCCAAAAAAAGTCGACAACCACTGCTGGCTCGCACCGAGAACGCAAAATCACGTTAGCCAACTCGTGGCGTGTGCCGATGACGCTGTCTCTCGTGATGTGCGACATCCCGCCTCCGTGCACGCCAACGTTGCCTCGTTCCGTGTGCCGAGGCTTAACTCGAAGAACGAACACATCAATGGGGCAACATCTTCGGCAACCAGGAATACATCAAGCGCCGAACCCAGCAAAACAGTTAACTTTGCCCTGGATAGAAAAGCGGAGGGGAAAATTTTAGTGTAAGACAAAGATTGGAGTATGTAGAGAAGAAGGATCAGTATGAGATAGGAAGAACTAGAACACAGTATCAAACCATTCGCAGAGACTTTTAAAAAATGAATTTCAGTTGCATATACACTATGTGACCAAAAGTATCCGGACACCCCCAAAAACATACGTTCATCATATTAGGTGCATTGCGCTACCACATACTGTCATGTACTCCATATCAGCGACCTCAGTACTCATTAGACATCGTGAGAGAGCAGAATGTGGCGCTCCGCGGAAATCACGTACTTCGAACATGGTCATGTGATTGGATGTCACTTGCGTCATACGTCTGTAACGGAGATTTTGGCACTCCTAAACATCTCTAGGCGTACTGTTTCCGATGTGATAGTAAAGTGGAAACGAGAAGGGACACGTCCAGTACAAAAGCGTACAGGCCGACCACGTCTGTTGACTGACAGAGATAGCCGACGGTTGAAGACGGTCGTAATGTGTAATAGGCAGACATCTATCTAGACCATCACACAGGAATTCCAAACTCCATCAGGATCGACTTTAAGTTCTATGACAGTTAGGTGGGAGGTGAGAAAACTTGGATTTTATGGTTGAGCGGCTACTCATAAGCCACACATCACTCCTGTAAATGCCAAACGACGCCTCGCTTGGTGTAAGGAGCGTAAAAATTCCACGATTGAACAGTGGAAAAACGTTGTGTGGAGTAAAGAATCACGTACAGAATGTGGCGATCCGATGGCAGAGTGTGGGTATGGCGAATGCCCGGTGAATGTCATCTGCCAGTGCCAACAGTAAAATTCGGAGGCGGTGGTGTTACACTGTGGTCGTGTTTTTCATGGAACAGACTTGCACCCCTCGTTTTTTTGCGTGGCACTATCACAGCACAGGCCTACAATGATGTTTTAAGCACCTACTTGCTTCCACTGTTGAAGAGAAATTCGGGGATGGCGACTGCATCTTTCAACGCGATTGAGCACCTGTTCATAATGCTCGACCTGTGGCGGAATTGTTGCACGACGATAACATCCCTGTAATGGACTCTCCTGCACAGAGTTCTGACCTGAATGTTATAGAACACCTCTGGGATGTTTTGAAACGCCGACTTCGTGCCAGGCCTCACCGACCGACATCGATACCTCTTCTCAGTGCAGCACTCCGTGAAGAAAGGGTTGCCATTCCACAAAAAACCTTCCAGCACCTGATTGAAAGTATGCCTGCGAGAGTGGAAACCGTCATCAAGGTTAAGAGTGGGCGAACACCATATTGAATTCCAGCATTACCAATGGTGGCCGCCAAGAACTTGTAAGTCATTTTCAGCCAGGTGTCCGGATACTTTTGATCACATAGTGTATCTTCTGTGATGAATACTCGATGTAATATCCTTACGATTATCTATAAACGTCGTAGGAGTTGAGACTTGGAGACAGTAACGAATCTGAAAGAAAAATCACGAATTTTTCGATAATTGGTAACGATCTATATGCAATCAACACAAGCGCAATGTACATTTCGGAGTCTCACTAGTGGGATTTAGCCAGTCGCTTACTATGAACCCTCCTTACGCGCAGTCACGTGTCTGTAGCTTCACGCCTACTGCAGGCCTCTGCCACGCCACGCCATGCCCTTTAGGCTGCTGCGAGTCGGATGCGTAGCTCTGCGTTAACACGGAGCCTCCGGGCCGGTGGCCTGCGGGAGGGAGGGAGGGGGGTGATGCTGAGCTACCAATTACAAGGCGCGCCTTCGACCCACACTGCGATACATTCCCCCACAGCACTCACTCCCCGCGTTACCGCTTGTGTAAAACAAGACATGCTGTGATCCCTGAGGGGGAACATTTGCAAGTCAAACGCCGCAGGACAAAACGCAAAATATTATTCTACCTGGGCAAAAACAGGAAGGACGTAAACATAGGCGAATATTGCAAGTTTAAATACATCTTTTCAATGCTGATCCCATACGTGAAGGACCTTGACGGATTCAAAACTAAATAAAACATGTGTTCCTGATCACTAACATCGCAGTCACCTGAAGCTTGTACTTTCGAAGGTATACTTGCTCTACGATGCTCCATACTAATTTACACATCTACTTGTTGTTGTCTTCGGTCGGGAGCACTGCTTGATGCAGCTCTCCACTCTGCTATATTCCGTGCAAATCTCTTCAATGCTGTACACTTACTGCAGTCTACAGCTATCTGAGCATGATCACTGTAATCAAACATTGGCCTCGCTCTATAATTTTTACCACGTATACTTGCCGCCTTCACCTAATTGACGGTTCCTTTATGCCTCCAGACGCATTCTATCAAAAGATTTCTTTAATATGGTTACACCATGAAGCTGTCTTCACACCGACTCAACACCTCTTCATTAGCTATTTGGTTTACCCATGTAATCTTCGGCATTCATCTCTACCACCACATTCCAAAACACTCTATTCTGTTCTAGTCTGAAGTGTTTGTCGTTTACGTTTCACTGCCATGCAAGGGTAAACTCCACACAAAGATTGTCAAAGCTACTTCCTAGAACCTAGATTTATATTCGATGTTGAAAAATTTCTTTGTTTCAGGAAAACTTTGCTTATTATTGCTAGTAAATATTATATATTTCTTCTACTTCGACCATTATGAGTTATTTTGATACCCAAAAAGCAAAACTCGTCTATACTATTAGTGTCTCATTTTTTAAAGCAAAGGGGCTGATGATCTCAAAGTTTAGCGCTCTACAACACTAATCGCCATCATCATCGGTATCATCATCATTTCTTGATGTAATTCCCTCAGCACCGCCATATTCCACTACAGCCCATTCCCTATGTTTTACACATATTAGAATTCGTTTCACCACTTCTTTTCTAGACACTATCTACCCCTTTCATCTACATCTGCATCCACATGATTGCTCTGTAATTCACTATCAAGTTCCTGGCAGAAGGTTCATTGAACCACCTTCAAGCTATTTCCACTCTAGAAAACCACGCAGGAGAAAACGAATACTTAAATCCTTCCTTGTGAGCTCTGATTTCTCTTCTTTTATTATGATAATCATTTTTCACTATGTAGTGGGAGCCTAAAAGTTATTGTTGCATTCGTAGAAGAAGAATGAGATCTTGGGGCAACGAAAAACGCCTTTGTTTTAATCACTGCCACCTCAATTCGTGTATCATATTCGTGGCCTCTCACCTACTTTGCGATAATACGAAATGAGCTGCCCTACTTCAAACTTTTTCGATGTCCTCTGTCAATCACATCTGATGCGCGTCCCATATCGCGCAGCAGTAATCCAGAAGAGAACGGACAAGCGTAGTGTAGGCTGTCTCTTTAGTAGACTTGTTGCATCTTCTAAGTGTTGTGCCAATAAATCGCTTCGGGAGGACGACGGTTCAATCCCGTCTCCGGCCATCTTGATTCAGGTTTTCCGTGATTTCCCTAAAATCGCTTCAAGCAAATGCCGGGATGGTTCCTCTGAAAAGGCACGGCCGTTTTCATTCCCCATCCTTCCCTCACCCGAGCTTGCGCTCCGTCTCTAATGACCTCGTTGTCGACGGGACGTTAAACACTAATCTCCTCCTCCAATAAATCGCAGTCTTTGGTTCGCTTTTCCCAACACATTACCCAAGTGATCGTTCCAATTTACGTTATTTGTAAATGTAATCCCACTGTACTTGTATTTAGCTGATTTCACAGACTTTACTTTTGTGTGATTTATAGTGTAACCAAAATATGACGGATTTCTTTTAATATTCATACGGATGACTTAACATATTTCATTATTTAGAGTCAGTTTACACTTTTCTCACCATACAGATATGTTGTCTAAACCATTTTGCAATTTATTTGATCATCTTATGACTTTACGAGACGGTAAATGACAGCACCATCTCTAAGGAACCAAAAAGGCTCCTCAGATTATCTCCTAAATCGTCTATACAAATCAGGAACAGCCGAGGATCTATAACATCTCCTTGGGGAACGCTAGATGTTACTTCTGCTTTACTCGATGACTTTCCATCAGGTACTAGAAGCTACAATCTTTCTGACAGGAAATCACGAATCCAGTATCAAAACTAGGACAATACTTCTAGGCACGCAATATGAGTAGAAGTCGCTTTTGAGGAACAGTACAAAAGCGCTCTGGAAATCTAAAAATATGGAATCAGTTTGAAAATCCCCGATGATAGCACTGACTACTTCGTGAAAGTAAAAAGCTAGTTGTGTTTCACAAGAATGATATTTTCTGAATCCGTGTTGTCTGTTTGTCAATAAATCATTTTATTCGTGCGATTTCATAATGTTTGAACAGAGAATATGTTCCAAAATGCTACTGAAGATTGACGTTAGTGATATGGCTATGTAATTCAGCGGATTACTCGGACATCCTTTCTTGGGTTTTGGACAGCAAGCTACACCGCGATGCAGAGCGCCTCTCTTGCAGAGTCTGCCACTTGAGTTTGCTAAACATCTCCGTAACGCAATCACGCTTACCAAATACCCTTGTGACGAAACGCGCCGCTCTTCTTTAGATCTTCTCTATCTCCTCTGTCAACCCGACCTGGTACGGATCCCACACTGATGAGCAATACTCAAATATAGGTCGAACGAGTGTTTTGTAAGCCACCTCCTTTGTTGATGGACTACAGTTTCTGAGGACTCTCCCAATGAATGTCAACCTGGCACCCGCCTTGCCAACAATTAATTTTATATGATCATTCCACTTCAAATCGTTCCGTACGCATACGCATACTCCCAGATATTTTACAGAAGTAACTGCTACCAGTGTTTGTTCCGCTATCATATAATCATACAATAAAGGATCCTTCTTTCTACGTATTCGCAATACATTACATTTGTCTATGTTAAGGGTCAGTTGCCACTCCCTGCACAAACTGCCTATCCGCTGCAGATCTTCTTGCATTTCGCTGCATTTTTCTAGTGCTGCAACTTCTCGGTATACTACAGCATCATCCGTGAAAAGCCGCATGGGACTTCCGACTCCATCTATTAGGTCATTTATATATATTGTGATAAGCAATGGTCCCATAACACTCCCCTGTGGCACGCCAGAGGTTACTTTAACGTCTGTAGACGGCTCTCCATTGAGAACAACATGCTGTGTTCTGTTTGATAAAAACTCTTCAATCCAACCATACAGCTGGTCTGATATTCCGTAGGCTCTTACTTTGTTTATCAGGCGACAGTGCGGAACTGTATCGAACGCCTTCCGGAAGTCAAGGAAAATGGCATCTACCTGACAGCCTGTATCTAATATTTTCTGGGTCTCATGAAGAAATAAAACGAGTTGGGTCTCACACGATCGCTGTTTCCGGAATCCATGTTGATTCCTACAGAGCAGATTCTTTGATTCCAGAAATGACATGATACGTGAGCAAAAAACATGTTCTAAAATTCTACAACAGATCGATGTCAGAGATAAGGCCTATAGTTTTGCGCATCTGCTCGACGACCCTTCTTGAAAACTGGAACTACCTGTGCTCTTTTCCAATCATTTGGAACCTTCCATTCCTCTAGAGACTTTCGGTACACGGCTGTTAGAAGGGGGGGCAAGTTCTTTCGCGTACTCTGTGTAGAATCGGATTGGTATCCCGTCAGGTCCAGTGGACTTTCCTCTGTTGAGTGATTCCAGTTGCTTTTCTATTCCTTGGACACTTATTTCCTACTCTTTATTCCTCATGTCTACATATTTATTACTAGACATAGTCAAGGTGACGTCGAACACATTTCTCGCAAGGAGAGACCAATTTGTTAATACCGTTACTGCCGAATGTTTGACTTTGTTCACGGAGCTAGAACCTCACCTCTGAATTTCACCACTTTATCAATGTCAATTTAAGTCCTCGATGGTGTTCTTTAAGTTCTGAAAACAGATGACGGCCAATTGGGAGTGTATGGAGGATGATTGATCGCAGTGGATGTCGCAGCGCTCGTTTTTGGCCTGACATTTTCATGCTGAATGACTGCGTGTTTCATGTGTTTAAGAATTCTCCGAATTCATGCTTTTAATTTTCTGCGGTTAGAAACTACATCTACATCATACTACGCAAGCCATCTAATGGTGTGTGGCGGATTACAACATGCTGCTTCTCACGCATCGACATAGTGTTAGTAGGCTGTTTAGGTTTTCTTATTGGTAACGCCACGTAGTGCTCTGTATGAAAATCACTGGCTGTGCTGTGTGCAGTCTGTGGCTAGTTTGCATTGTTGTCTGCCATTGTAGTGTTGGGCTGGATGTCAACAGCGCGTAGCGTTGCGCAGTTGGAGGTAAGCCGCCAGCAGTGGTGGATGTGGGGAAGTGAGATGGCGGATTTTTGAGAGCGGATGACCCGGACGTGTGTCCATCAGAGACAGTACATTTGTAAGAATGGATGTCATGAACTGCTCTATATACACTCCTGGAAATGGAAAAAAGAACACATTGACACCGGTGTGTCAGACCCACCATACTTGCTCTGGACACTGCGAGAGGGCTGTACAAGCAATGATCACACGCACGGCACAGCGGACACACCAGGAACCGCGGTGTTGGCCGTCGAATGGCGCTAGCTGCGCAGCATTTGTGCACCGCCGCCGTCAGTGTCAGCCAGTTTGCCGTGGCATACGGAGCTACATCGCAGTCTTTAACACTGGTAGCATGCCGCGACAGCGTGGACGTGAACCGTATGTGCAGTTGACGGACTTAGAGCGAGGGCGTATAGTGGGCATGCGGGAGGCCGGGTGGACGTACCGCCGAATTGCTCAACACGTGGGGCGTGAGGTCTCCACAGTACATCGATGTTGTCGCCAGTGCTCGGCGGAAGGTGCACGTGCCCGTCGATCTGGGACCGGACCGCAGCGACGCACGGATGCACGCCAAGACCGTAGGATCCTACGCAGTGCCGTAGGGGACCGCACCGCCACTTCCCAGCAAATTAGGGACACTGTTGCTCTTGGGGTATCGGCGAGGACCATTCGCAACCGTCTCCATGAAGCTGGGCTACGGTCCCGCACACCGTTAGGCCGTCTTCCGCTCACGCCCCAACATCGTGCAGCCCGCCTCCAGTGGTGTCGCGACAGGCGTGAATGGAGGGACGAATGGAAACGTGTCGTCTTCAGCGATGAGAGTCGCTTCTGCCTTGGTGCCAATGATGGTCGTATGCGTGTTTGGCGCCGTGCAGGTGAGCGCCACAATCAGGACTGCATACGACCGAGGCACACAGGGCCAACACCCGGCATCATGGTGTGGGGAGCGATCTCCTACACTGGCCGTACACCACTGGTGATCGTCGAGGGGACACTGAATAGTGCACGGTACATCCAAACCGTAATCGAACCCATCGTTCTACCATTCCTAGACCGACAAGGGAACTTGCTGTTCCAACAGGACAATGCACGTCCGCATGTATCCCGTGCCACCCAACGTGCTCTAGAAGGTGTAAGTCAACTACCCTGGCCAGCAAGATCTCCGGATCTGTCCCCCATTGAGCATGTTTGGGACTGGATGAAGCGTCGTCTCACGCGGTCTGCACGTCCAGCACGAACTCTGGTCCAACTGAGGCGCCAGGTGGAAATGGCATGGCAAGCCGTTCCACAGGACTACATCCAGCATCTCTACGATCGTCTCAATGGGAGAATAGCAGCCTGCATTGCTGCGAAAGGTGGATATACCGACATTGTGCATGCTCTGTTGCCTGTGTCTGTGTGCCTGTGGTTCTGCCAGTGTGATCATGTGATGTATCTGACCCCAGGAATGTGTCAATAAAGTTTCCCCTTCCTGGGACAATGAATTCACGGTGTTCTTATTTCAATTTCCAGGAGTGTATATTATGACTTTTGAACACTATTAAGGTAAATACATTGTTTGTTCTCTATCAAAATCTTTCATTTGCTAACTATGCCGATCAGTTGTTAGTGCCTTCAGTAGTTTGAATCTTTTATTTAGCTGGCAGTATTGGCGCTCGCTGTATTGCAGTAGGTCGAGTAACGAAGACTTTTGTGAGGTATGTGATTTGTGAAAGGTATAGGTTAATGTTAGTCAGGGCCATTCTTTTGTAGGGATTTTTTAAACTTAGATTGCGTTGCGCTAAAAATATTGTGTGTCAGTTTAGTGTTGATCAGAATAGGTAAAGAGCGAAATGTCTGAGTACGTTCAGTTTTAATCAGCTGTTTGAAAATCAAATAATGTAAGAGGTTTATCAGCACAGTAATTCAATAATTTTTCTAAGGGGACGTTTCAATAGTTACGCCACACACAATCATCTTAATCGCTACAATTCGTAACACTCTAGGGGCAGAGAGTTTCAGCTTGTGTCAGCGAATCGGGAAAGTCGACCGAGTAACATTCATGAAGGTAACACCTCCACCGATATTGTGAACAGAGTAAAAAATTCGGTGACGTTACTTTTCAGCATGTCCTCGTATACTGTTTATGTAAATGGTCCATGTTAGTTTCGCACGCAGCGTTACTCCTTTGTACTTCCCCACCCACTCTACTGGCAGCATTCCGTCGGAGAGCCTAAGATTCCAGTATGTGTCCTTGGATATGTTTCTTCACGAACGGTATTACAACAGTTTTCCTAGGACTGAAACTTAGATACTTTTTCCTGCACCAATTTCACCCAGTGTTCAGAGCACATTGTGAAGCTGTTGTAACAGAGTTTTATCCTCAGTACTGGTTCGCATGTTTGTGTTTATTGTTCTTTGCTTCTAAGATTACAATAAATCTGAGGTGGTCACAATAACGCAGCTCTGTAGTGTTTCTTCCTGCCATTCAAGATACTGCATTACGGAACGGTCTCATGTCACAGGAGTCGCTCCATTACCAGGCCAAAGTTACTTGTTCTCACTACCGTAATACTCAACAGGCTGAGAAGCACGGCACCACCCGCCAGCTGTTGCTGCTGCGTTAACGTCCTGAGGGGGCTGTCTGCGGCAACGCAGCCGAGGCGAGCCGCAGGCGGCGCGCCGGCGTTCTGCTGACGCACGCAGCCGCCAGCCGCCAGCCGCCAGCCGCCAGCGGCCAGCAGCCCTAGTACGGCTCCTTCGCTCAGCACGACCGCCCGCCGGCTATCGATTGCAGACGTCAGGCCTCGCAAGGCAGACACCGTGCGCTACGGGTTCACTACGTGCACCGCCTCCACAGTAGCTCCCTTCGTAGCTAATGAAGCACACTATAAATTATGCTGCCGCTACGGTATAGCTTGCTTGTGACGGCTTGAAAATTAATGTACTCATTATACTGACGAAGACAGAGTAATTAACTGTTCTTGCAGACAAACGACCCGATGCCAAAGAAGATCACTAGAAAAACAGCAGAGATCTTTGCAGTTATTTTTGTTGTTCTGATTGTTGTGGTCTTCAGTCCGGAAACTCGGCTGTCCACGCTAGTCTCTACTGTGCAAATCTCTTCGTCTCCGAATTACTACTACAACCTACATCCTCTTCAGTCTGATTACGTTTTCATCTCTTGGTCTGCTTCTACAATTTTTACTCCCCCCCCCCATTCTCCAACACTTCCCTCCAGCACTATATTGGTGATCCCTTGATGTCTCAGAATGTCTCCTATCAACTGATCCCTTCCTTTAGTCAAGTTATGCCACAAATTTCTTTCCTCCCAACTATCTTCAGAACCGCCTCCTTGGTTACATGATCTACCCAAGTAATCTTCAGCATTATTCTTCAATGCCACATCTCAAAAGCTTCTATTCTCTTCTTGTCTGAACTGTTTTTCATCCAAGTTTCAAGTCCATACAAGGCTACATTCCAGACAAATAGCTTCAGAAAAGACTTCCTAGTACTTAAATATACAGGGTGTCCCAAAAAAACACTGACAAACTTTGTGGACCGGTTCCTTAAATCAAAACAAGAAATAAAATCTGGTCAACAAGGGCTCTAAAGAGAGTACCTCAAGAGATATGAGCACTTGATCTTCTTCGATACTGCTAAACACATGTCTTCTGCTGCATTCTCTGTGCTTTCATGTTTTGGGAGTAAGTAGTATGCCCAAAATAAGAAAACAATGTCTAGTAAACATAGGCTCTAAAATGCATACTTTAAGATCTACGAGCACTTGTCCAGAAGAAGATATGTGTTTCACTCAAGAGAAGATAAGCAGGTGCTCATAGTACACATTTTAGACCCAAGGTTTATTAGACACTTTTATGTTTTGATCAATACTTCCACCTTCCACAATATAGAAAGCAAAGACCCTGCATTAGAGGAGAATTGTTACATAGTATGGAAGACGAACGATTGCTCACACCTCTGAAGGTATGTATTTTAGACCCCATGTTTAATAGACATTTTTTTACTTATTTCCTTGTAAGGAATCCATCCCCAAAGTTTATCTGTGCCTTTTTGGGACGCCCTGTTTATTCGATGTTAACAAATCACTCTTCTTCAGAAACGCTTTTCTTGCCATTGCCAGTCTATATTTTATATCCTCTCTGCTTCGCCAATGTTAATTCCTTTACTGTCTAAATAGCAAAATTCACCTGTTACATTCAATGTTTCGTTACCTAATCAAATTCCCTCAGCATCCTCTGATTTAGACTACATACATCGTCATTGATTTGCTTTTGTTTATCTTCATTTTACGACCTCCTTTGAAGACATTGTCCATTCCATTCAACTGCTCTTCCAAATCCTTTGCAGTCTCTGATAGAATTAAAATGTCATCGCCAAGCCTCAAAGTTTTTATTTCTACTCCTTGAACTTCAATTACTTCTCCAACTTGTTCTTTGGTATCCTTCAGCGCTTGCTCGATGTACATACTGTATAACTTCGAGGATAGGCTACGACCCTATCTCATTCCATTCGCAACCACTGCATCTCTTTTATACCCTTTGACTCTTATATTGCCGTCTGGTTTCTGTACAAGCTCTAGATAACCGTTCGCTCCTTGAATATTATCCCCGTTGCTCTCAAAATTTCAAAGAGTGTATTCCTGTCGACATTGTCAGAAGCTTTTGTCAGCTCTGCAAATGCCATGAACGTAGGTTTCCCTCTCGTTAACCATTCTTCTAACAAGATCCGTAGGATCAGTACTGCTTCGCGCATTCCTGCATTTCACCGGAATTCAAACTGATCTTCCCAGAGGTCGACTTCTACCAGTTTTCCATACTTCTATAAAAAATTCATGAATGCATCTTGGGACTATGACATATCAAACTGATGCTTCGGTAATAATCATATTTTTCAGCACCTGCGTCCTTTGTAATTGGAATTATTACATTCTTCTTGAAGTCTGAGGGTTTTTTTGCCTGCCTCAGACATCTTGGATATCATGTGGAATACTTTTGTCATGGCTAGCTCTTCCCTGGGTATCACAAGTTATGATGGAATGTCGTGTACTTCAGGGGCCTTGCTTCGAATTAGGTCATCCACTGCTCTGTCAAATGCGACTCGCAGTATCACATATCCTATCTCATCTTCATCTACGTCCTCTTCTCTTTCTTTAATATAGCTTTCAAGTACATTGCCATTGTATAGCCCTTCTATGTACTCCTTCCTCCTTTCAGATTTCCCCTCTTTGCTTAGTACTGGATTTCCATCTGAGCTCTTAATATTCATACACCTGATTTTCTTTTCTCCAAACGTCTGTTTCAATTTCCTGTAGGCAGTATCTACCTTTCTGCTAGTTACATACGCTTCTGCATACTCACACTGAGCGATGTGGCGCAGTGGTTAGCACACTGGACTCGCATTCGGGAGGACGACGGTTCGAACCTGCATCCGGCCGTGCAGATATAGCTTTTCTGTGACTTCCCTAAATCGCTCCTGGCAAATGTCGGGATCATTCCTTTTAAAAGGCACGGTTGATTTCTTTCCCCAGCCTTGACATGCATGTCAGCAGGGGACTGTTCATGCTAGTGGAGGCTCTGTAATGGTGTGGGGCGTGTGCAGTTGGAGTGGTATGGGACCACTGATAGTCTAGATACGACTCTGACAGGTGACGCGTACGTAATGATCCTATCTGATCGCCTGCATCTATTCCTGTCCATTGTGCATTCCGACGGACTTGGGCAACTCCAGCAGGACAATGCGACACTCCACACGTCAGCATTGCTACAGAGTAGCTCCAGGAGCACTCTTCTGAGTTTAAACGCTTCCGCTGGCCACCAAACTCTCCAGACATGAACATTATGAGCATACTTCGGATGCATGCTCGTGATGTCACTGTCCATCAACGACTTTCGATTGACACTCACGAGAGTACGTAACCCCTCGTTACACAGTTGGTCTTTTTTAAAATTAAAATTTATTCGAACTGGCCATGAACAGTTCCCATATTTCATATAGAATCACGAAATCCCGTTTTAAAGCAGAGAAAATTAAATAAAAGAATAACAAGAGCCAATGGAATAGTGTGTTATATGTAAAATAGCAAGGTGCTTTATTCAAATTGTTTCTAACGAAAGTCCCTTTTGTTTCACAAGTATATATAAACCGAAGGCAAGTATAGTTAATGTCTTTAGCGTCCGGGTATCTTTGGTGTCTGGGAGTCTTTCGCGTTTGATTTTAGTGCGAGCTTTAACCGTTTGAATCTTGAGTAGCGTCTCCTAAGCTCATGCGTCACTGCGTGAAATAGTTAACTTCTTTGGGAGCCGGGCTAATTAAAAGTCAATTTCGGTTCATTTAATTTATGGTCAAAAATACGAAAACTGACAGAATTGAGATAACGCTAGTATCCAGCGAACATATCAGTCGTTAAAAGATTGATAACATTAATTCCAATTTCAGAATTTGATTTGTTGCCGAAATTACTATTCAAACATCGCGTCACAATTTGACTTTCGATTGTAGACCCTGTTTGAACGTTTATTATCGGGCTTAAGTGTGACCATTCATAGTAGTGAATCATATGAAAGAAATTGTATTAATAAAAACCGAGTTAAGGAAAAACTGTAGTGTCCTACGATTTCGAACAGAGTATCACGAGAAGTGAACCGTGTATTGGATTCTCTCTGGACAGTAATAATAATAATCGTTTATTTCATATTAATATTAAACGGACATAAACGTCATGCGGTTTTAAATGACTTTTGAAGCAATTAATTCGGTGTACATGTGCTACGCAAATCAAAAATATCAGTTCATTTTGAAACGTGAATCGGCCGCCTTGTAACTGTTAATAAACATCTTTGGCGGCAAACAACGCGGCTAGCCGATGGTAATAATTTGAATCTAAACTTACTGATCTACAAATATTGACTGCAATGACAGTGTTGTGTCGCCTCGCTTTTACGTATCTCGACGAGGTGAAGAATACTGGCTGGGCATAGCAAAAGGACATTAATTACACTTTCACTGTAGGCTGCAATAGGAGGCGTGACAAGTAGTACGCGAACAACGGACCAGATTCATCGTTTCCGAGATGTTCGTCTCCACGCGTCGTGCCATAATAGTCCGCCTTTTTTTTTCTTGTCCAGCGTGTGAGAATGAGGTTGCAGCCTCTTCAACTGTAGCATTACTTGGAATCATACAACGGCACCACTCGTACTTTTATTTTAAATCAAAAATAAAAGTGTGATGGTGCTGTTATAAGATTCCAAGTAATTTGTTCTTTGTCAAAGACTGGCATGTCCTTAGATTTCCCCACTTGCGGACCGTATAGTTACTATAATGTTTCTCCATTTCTCTCTCCTCCGCTAATACAGGGTGTTCCACAAAGGGGTTTACACTATATGAACTTTAATAACCGGAACAAAAATAACACGTACATGGCCACAACATTTATGATGCTGTTTTACTGTTGGAGATGTTCAAACTGTTCTCCATCGACAGTCAAGAGCGTCTGCAATGCTGCAAACAGATCGACGCACATGTGTAATGGTTGTCACTGGAGTAGAGCCACGGGCCGTCACAATCGCCTCTCTCATGTCATCCCGCGAACGTGGCTCTGTGGTAATGTGACGGAGCACCGTCTTGTTGAAAAAACAATCCTCATTTCGGAGAAGATGATGAACAGCTGGTACAGTTCGTTCCCGCAACGTGGTAAGGCATTTTACAACTGCCACTGTTTCTTCAAGGAAGAATGGCGCTACAAGACCTCCGACAGACATACCACAACCCACTGATAACCTAGGAAAATCAACAGCTCGTTTTTCCGTGACATGGGGCATTATCTCTTACCCAGCACACACATGTATGGCGACTGATGGTTCCATTCAGTTTAAATGTCGTCTCATCGGACCAAACAATGACATCAGTCAAATGTTCATTATTGCAAAGCCAGTCACAGAATTTGAGGCGCCTATCCGGATAGTCCTCATTCATCGCGGGAAGCAGTCTGGGAATGTAGGATTTCCACTTTACTTGCTTAAAAATGCAGTGAATACTTTATTTTCTTACATCCGATTGAAGCGCGGCTTGCCGCGTGGATTCTTTGGAGATTGGTAATGTGACGGAGCACCGTCTTGTTGAAAAAACAATCCTCATTTCGGAGAAGATGATGAACAGCTGGTACAGTTCGTTCCCGCAACGTGGTAAGGCATTTTACAACTGCCACTGTTTCTTCAAGGAAGAATGGCGCTACAAGACCTCCGACAGACATACCACAACCCACTGATAACCTAGGAAAATCAACAGCTCGTTTTTCCGTGACATGGGGCATTATCTCTTACCCAGCACACACATGTATGGCGACTGATGGTTCCATTCAGTTTAAATGTCGTCTCATCGGACCAAACAATGACATCAGTCAAATGTTCATTATTGCAAAGCCAGTCACAGAATTTGAGGCGCCTATCCGGATAGTCCTCATTCATCGCGGGAAGCAGTCTGGGAATGTAGGATTTCCACTTTACTTGCTTAAAAATGCAGTGAATACTTTATTTTCTTACATCCGATTGAAGCGCGGCTTGCCGCGTGGATTCTTTGGAGATATCGTGAAAGCTTGTGCCACTGCGTCCACTCCTCTTTCGTCCACTACTGATTTCTTCCTCTCATACCATCCCTTCTTCAGAACACACAGACTTCCTTCCCTCTCAAATTTGTCGCATAATTTCGCGCTTTTTACATGTGACGGTGGTGCAGTATCAAAACTGCCCGCCATCGTATTTGCACTTCCTCCACGTTTTCACATTTCCAATAACACTTTAAAATCACTTTCTTTTCTCCAAGGACAAGTTTACAGCCATCTTTTTATTTACGCGCTGTTGCCGGTAGCGCCGGCCGGAGTGGCCGAGCGGTTCTAGGCGCTTCAGTCTGGAACCGCGCGACCGCTATGGTCGCCGGTTCGAATCCTGCCTCGGGCATGGATGTGTGTGATGTCCTTAGGTTAGTTAGGTTTAAGTAGTTCTAAGTTCTAGGGAACTGAGGACCTCAGCTGTTAAGTCCCTTAGTACTCAGAGCCATTTGAACCATTTTCTTTTTCTTTTTTCTTTTTTTTGTTACCGGCAACTAAAAATAAGCAAAAGAAAAAGAAGTGAATTTCTACACACGCTAACCATGGGAACACCTCATAATAATCACAATATCACCTCAGCTATCCCTTTTTGGCACCCGCTGTGCAGTTGCCATACCACCTCACCACGTCACGTGCCCGTATCTCCACGAAGCGACATTCAAATTCACGTGGATAGTGGTCATAATGTTTAGGCTCTTATATGTATATTGGGACTTACTAGAAGATACAGGGGAAAAACTGGAACACGGCACCTACTGCAGCTGAAGACGTTATTTTGACTGAAATGCCATTCAGAAGATAGGAGAAACAAAGAAGTTCCTTACTGGATTTTAAAATTTTAAAAAAGACGAAGATCGCAACGCGAAGGAAGGTAGGCAGATGGCATTTGAAGACATGGAGGAGCAGTATGGATGCTTACAGTTGAAGACCGTAATGCACAGAAAAGACTAGAGGAGTGACCATGATGATGGTAATGATGATGCGACTACTTACCGTACTATGTTTATTGCCTGTAAGAAAGATAAATTTAACTTCTGCGGTCGCAATGACAGCGTGCCAAATATTAATTTTCGTCGCAGAGCTCCCTGGAGGTCCGGATTTGCTGTCGGCATGAAGCTTAATAACCTTTAGTCACGCACGTCAGTCGCGGATTAGTCTAGAGAAAGTCGCAACGGCTGGCTCGTTCCGGAGAAAGTGACCGCCGCTGCCAAAAGCCGCCCAAGAGCTGCCGAAGGGAGGGAGCGGACTGAAGGTCGAGCCCAGTCGCTGAATCATAAATAACCAACTTTGCACAGCTCATTGAGTTGACCCTGTAAGCGGGGAAGTGCAAAGAAGATGTTCAGCTTCTTTAGATGCAAACCTGTTTACAGAATATCACGCACCAAGCCATCTCCCGTTATTAATATACGATCAGTCGTACTCATGATAGTGTGCTGCCCTTGTACCAGGTTTACATCAACATAATTAGCCACTTCCACAGAAGAAATCTGAATTCGGTGTCTGTAACGTAGTAAACGCTAAGTACTGATAAATATAAATCTTCTTCTTTTTCCTGGCCTTTATCCCGTAACTGCACCGCGTCGCCATTTTAATTTTTGGATTTGGCAATGTTAATCGTGGCAAGTGGCCGGATGCACTTCCTGTCACCCCTTGTTACTACTGTACCCCCTCGGGACGCAATTTGTGTAGACCGACCGTCTGCGTTTAGTGTTTAGTCATGTGAAAGTATGTGAATATTTTCTAAGTGTTTGTGAGTCTTGCAGTTCAGACAGGATGTGGGGCGGATTCCATCCGAGGCCGGTGCACCTCTCTGAATCCTGGAAGCGGCATGCTAACGCGCGCTCCTATCGGGGCGGATCACTGCACATACGTAAATAAAGTCATCAAGTCTAATCAAGAGGGAAAAGAGGTAACCAAAGCAAGACTAAGAAAAATTACTTATCTTTCTGTCTGACAACAAACTGTAACTGTACCTTCTTCAAATGCAAAAGCTCAACTTTATGTTAAAATAAAGACCAATCGCCTTCAGTCACAACTGTGATTTTATTTCGCTGCACTATGCATTTCTATCATTAGGACTCATCTTCAGGTACTTTTCCAATCTACATCAATTTTTTTTTTTTTGCAAATTTATTTTAATTTTGGTAGTGGTAGGATTATTTTGGTGTATTATAAGGTGGTACATTGAACATAAATTTAAAAAACTGTGACAGATAGAAAAATAAATTACTGTTTCCAGTAGTGGATACATGCTTTTGAAGTACAATATGATAAGAAATGTTTTAGTACAAGTATATGGACATTACATTATACAGCACGTTTTTAAAATCAAGTCAAAACAAGACAAAGAATTTCAAATGTAAAGATTTTGCGGTTCTACAAATAGGTGTAATTATTTCAAAGAAGGTAAAAACCTGTTGTTATATTAATTAATTACAAAGGACGTTCAATAATTAGCGCAACACATTTCTGCCTCAGTCAGTTTCGGTTAGAAATATGCATAATTTCTTGTGGGACATCGTGGAATGTCCCCGCTCCAGCCCCTATGGTTTCATGGAGTTCCCATAGCTCACAAATAGGTGTTATTATTTCAAAGATGGTAAAAACCTGTTGTGATATTAATTAATGACAAAGAACGTTCAATAATTAGCGCAATGCATTTTTACCTCAGTCAGTTTCGGTTAGAAACATGCATAATTTCTTGTGGGACATCGTGGAATGTCCCCGCTCCAGCCCCTATAGTTTCATAGAGTTTCCATAGCTAGCGGTGCTATACGGAGCCTTCAAAATGGCGTCTGCAACGGAGGTGCGTTCTAAGCAGAGACCTGTCATTAAGTTTCTTTTGACGGGAAAGCAGAGCATCGCAGATATTCGTAGGCGCTTGCAGAATCGCTACGAAGACATGGGAATGAACAAAAGCACGCTGAGTCGTTAGGCGAGGCGTCTGTCATGATCGCAACAAGGTCACGCAAACCTGACCAATCCCGCGTGCCCGCCGGCCATACACAACTGTGGTTCCTGGAATGCGGGAACGTGCGGGCACTCTCATTTGAGATGATCGACGGATCACAATCAATCACTTTGCTGCTCAACTGCATGTCTCTGTTGATAGTCCACTAGTTGGGGTACTCAAAGATGTATGCCCACTGGGGTTCCTTGATGCCTAATAGAAGACATCCATATATTTGCCCGAATGAAGGATACACTTCGTGAGAATTAGTACGCGGGTGATGGGGAGGTTTTTGATACAGCACGGCATTGGCTCCTACTTGACCAGTAGAATGATACCATGTTAGCATACAGGCCCTCTCAATAAGGTGGTGTAAGGCCGTCACATTGAAGGGAGATTATGTTGAAAAATAGGGTTTTGTAGCCAAAAGTGTGGAGAATAATATATTGTACTGGAATTCTAAAAAAAAGATCAGATTTCGGAAAAAAAACAGTCGCATTACTTACTTAACGTCCCTCGTAGACGGATACCGTTAATAAAACAAATATTTTGACTATATCAGATATGGTTGTATGTATTTGTAGAAATGCTGCATCTTAAAAGTTGAAATTCTCTGACTTGGGTTGACACGTTTTTACAAATGTGCTGTATAATGGGAAATGCACATATGTACATAAACATGTCTACTCATATTGTACTTCTAAACGAGTTCCACTACTAGACACGTGTTTAGATTTGTCTCTATTTTTTAAACTTATATTCAGAAAGTGTCACCAATATAATTTTACCACGACCATGACCAGAATTAATCTAAATTTGAAAAAAAGAACAGATGTCGACTGTCAGAGCAACTGAAGATGAAACCCAAAGACACGAAAGGCATCGTGCATTGAAATAAAATCACGATTGCGACTGAAAGCGATTGTTCTTTATTTTGCGAAAGTAATACAGTCGCGGACGAAACACTGACAGCAATGGATAAAATTACGCATAGCATTTACAAATTAGTGATCCACAAGTCCGTACACATTTGTTGAAAAATTACACAAACTCAAAGAAGAATATAGAGAGAAAATGGGATAAAAGGAACTTTAATACTTAACAGGAAGGGTCTCTGAAGGAGGAATGCAGGAGTGCGCGACAAAATTACTAAAGACACGGCGGGAAATACAAACGCATAGGAACTTGACTGTCCTGAAAGGAACATTTCGAAGGCCAGATGTACGTGGTAGGTAAACGCGGATATTTCCAATAGGAATACTTTCTGAGGATTCGTTTGGCGGATGACAACGCTGGCATGGAGTGGACCTAGGGTATACCACAATAGAATGCACCATGGATCAACCAGTGCTCGTTATCCGCGGGTAAAGTAAAGAGCTGGGGAGAAACTAACTTTGCTGCAGAGTTTTCCTTTGGAGTCAGGGGGCAGTCAAGACAACCTGCCCGCTGCTGCTTTGAGACGGTAGATGGCCAGAGTGTGCCACTGCTACACTTTGATTCTGTCGGCGTTGCAAAGCTTTCATTCGAATGCCCCCAGATTAATTGCACCGGACTGCGGTTGGGATGCACACTGACTGCCCAGTCGCCGCTGCTGACTGCACGATCGACTGGTCTTGGAGGTGTTACTCTTTTGTCTTTTCGTATCCCCTGTAAACTCGTATAGCTATTGTGTCTCCGCTGTTATCCAGGAGAAATCTCGTGGGAGAATTTTCTCTCTGAGCAACCTCTTTCAGTCGTTCATTGCAAAGATTTTACCATGCGTTTGATGTTTATTTTTCAGTGGTTCAGTATATGTATTTGTTAAAAGTTATTCTTTCATTACATAATACACCAAATTTCTCTATCACTTTTCCGGCGTTTTCGCTTCCAGGATTGTATGAGCGCTGTAGTATGAATTAGTTGGCTTTTAGAAAACAGTCTGGCATCCAGATCAATGAATTAATTGAACCTATCTTCATCATCATCAGCAGCAGCTCCACTCTCAGGTGAGCATCAACTTTCTCTCACGTTGTTCTTTTGCCGTATTTCACGGTTTGCAGAGGTAATCGCTGCTCTGGCATCTTTACCACATGGCCCTTCCATTTAACTCTTTATTCATCTACCACATTGTTTATTGGTTCAGCTTTTAACTGTTTTGTAATGTCAACGTTTTTAATTTACTTTCTAATTTCATATGTCCTTACACACCTTTCAGGAGCCTCATTTCAGATGCTTCACTCTGATATCTCTGTCGTTCCGAAAGTGACCAGGTCTCACTACGTAGAGAAGTAGAGGACTAGCCAGACGTTCATAAAATTTAGTTATAGTTTCTTTCCTCACCTTACTTTTTAATTTCTGTTCAAAGTGCTATAGATACATTGAAATTTTGCAAGTTTTTATTTACTTCTTTTTCCTCTAGATAACTTTTTGTTATTTCGAAGATACTTTTACTTTTTCTATTGTGTTGTTATAAATGTCAATTTGTGATCTTATATGTTCGACTCCTCTAGATGCCATTACTTTTGCATTATCAGCAGAGATATTCATGTTATATTCTTGTTGCAACAAGACCAGCTAGAGGACAACAATTTTCAGTTCATCTTCATTGTCATGTAAAATTAACTAGTCACAATGGAATAAACAAGTGTTTATTTGTGTTTAGCACTATATTTTTAAACCAGAGGTCAAGAGCGCATTAAAAAAAAAAGCATTATGTTTGCGTGTATTTCAAACTTCACAACAGGCTCGTGATCCCAGCTTCGGGACTGCAGAAGCAGAAAACGTTTCCATCCAACGAAGTCAACAGCGATTAAACGTTAGCGTACTGGAGCGTTTCGATAGCTACATCGGCATCTGCAATTCGATCTATATTGTTCAGATCGATCTTTTCTTTCCATAGTAACTAGCGTAATAATTTTCCTAATCGATTTACTGAAAGCAATAGAAATTTGATTAAGCTTTAGCTCCAGGACAGATAAAATTACACATTTAGAGCGAAATTCGAATTCAGAATAAAATTCAAATTACAAACCTGACAAGTCATCCCATCCTGAATTTACTTATCCATTTTATTTTCTTGTAATGAACTAGTAGTACTAAACTATATTATGCTGTAGAAGATCCACTAACGTTTCCGTTCGACAAAATAAAGTAGTCGCTATCTGCTAAGACGCGTATTTTGCTAAGCTGGAGCTCTATGCTAGCATGTAAGTCTTGCCACTGAAGTTCAGTAAAATATGCAAAAAAGGACTGAAGGTTAAGGTTAAACATCCCGTCGATGGAGTGTTGATTAGAGGCGAGACACTAGGTTAAATACAGCAAGGCCGGGAAAGGACATGGACCGCCTGCTCTCCAAAGGAATTTTTCTAGTAATTATCTTAACTGACGTAGAGAAATGACTGACAACATAAAGAGTGGTCTATGGACGGGGCTGCAGAATATGCTCTCCAGTTTGCTATCTAGTGCAACACTTTAACAGCGACTACAGAAGACTCTCCATAACGAAAAAACGATTTGATGCAAGCATTAATACAAGAGGAAGAAAAACATTGCAACCAGAGAAACGCCTGTTCCTCAACAAAATATGTAGATAAGCGTAAACAGTTGAGGAGATGAATTTAAAATTATTCTGTTGTACAATCTGTTTATTGATGACAATTCAATTCGACAGAATTGTGTGATAATCATTTCTTTCTTCTATACACGTGTAGCATTGAAAGGCATTAAAGTTTCTTTGCATGAAAGTGGAACTGTATTATCCATAAGCATCAGGTTTACCAAGCTATGTATTTTAATACGATAATAAAATGCATTTGTATTCAGGAGGACCGAGATGAACAACACCCAAATAACTTTCCAGAATTAATGTTTTCATTGGCCCCAAAAACTCACTAGGACTTCTTAAAGTGATCCCTTTGAACAGGATGTGACCGATTACCTTCACAACTCTTTATAACTAGTGTAATTAATTAAATGTAGATTATAAAACGTGTTTAAAAAACAACTGGCATAAAGTCAGAGGGCGAAATGTTATCTACAACCAACACAGAAACCACACGGCAGTTATAAGAGTCGAAGGACATGAAACGGAATCAGCTGTTTTGAAAGGAATGGAAAGGACTGTGAATTATCCTCGATGGTATTCAGTCCATACATTAAGCAGGCAGTATAGCAAACAGACGAGAAATTTGAGGAGGAAACCAAAGTTGAGAAAGGATAAATAAAAATGATGACATTGCAATTCCATCAGAGGCGGCGAAGGACTTGGAAGATCACCTGAATGGAGTGCATAACATCTTAAAAAGAGATTGTAAGGTGAAACGCAATGTAGTGAAATTATATCAGGCGATGTTGAGAGAATTAGGTTATAAAATGAGACATTAAAAGTAGCAGAAGAGTTTTTCTATTTGGGGAGCTAAATATTTGACGTTAGCCGAAGTAGAGGTAATATAAAATGCAAACTGGCGGTATTAACCATAGATTAGTGAATCCTCGTAAAATTTACGATTGCAGTTGGAATGTTGTCGCGGTTCCCGCCAGTCTGGACACATTATCGATAGTGCTCTTAAGTACCTTCAAGGCAAACATACTTGTTTACAATGGTTGAATTACTGATTGCCTTATTTTTGTCGTTTGCTGACACTGTGCCTTTGCCGAAAATATTTAGAATGTTTTCTAATAGTTGTCAAATTTATTTTATCGCTTATATTTATCTTATTGTGACATCTTAGGTGAATTATCAAGCACTCCCAGTTAGAAGAGCGCTATTTAAATCACACTGGACTTCTTCAGTGAAAATCTCGTTTTCTGCTACTGAAATTAGCATAAGATGCATGGAGCTGATTTTGATTTTGACACTGACATACTGAGCGATTTTGTTGAAGAAGCTTATAAAGATACATGTAATGTAGAATTTGGTGAAGAGGAAGACTTTCTTGAATAAGATAATATTGTATGTACCTATTACAGTGATACAGACCCAGACTTTGAAGTGGCAAATGAGGAAATAGGAAATCGGAAGAAGAATCCCTCGGTGATAGTGAAAGACTGAGTTGTGTCTTGCTTAGATTGTGATAATAGTATCTAAGGCAGAAGACTCTCTACTCATTTTGTGTACAAAATACTATTGGAGTTACAACAAATTGTAACTAGTGCTTAACATAAATTTTGACTACTTTCCCAATAATACTTTCCGCATAAAATTGCTGCCAAAAAATAAGAAAACAGGACATTTTTACTTATTTTACATGTAACATAACGATGGAGATCTGATAATTGTAATTAAGTAGTGCATAACCTAGAAATGATAACTTCCTTTGAATTAAATGTGGAGTAGTCAAATTCACGCGGGTTTAGTAACAATGTAACATTTTCCCCACTTTTAGTGCTCTACAAACTAAGCAATTCGTTTTTGGAAAGAGTGATATGTTGAGATATAGTTGTTAAGAAGTCTTCTTTCAAAATATCTGTCAGTAGTGTATACTTATACGAAAGTGAAAGATGGACAATAAACATTTTGGAATATGGTGCTACGTAAGAATGATGAAGATTGGATGGGTAGACCGTATAACTGATGAAATGGGATTGAACTTAATTGGGGAAAAGAAGATTTATCACACAATTTAACTGAAAGAAGGGGTAGGTTGATTGAACACATCCTAAGATATCAACGAATCGTCAATTTAGTAATTAAATGAAATGTAGGGAACAAAAATTGTAGATACTGACTAGGGCTTGATTACATTGAGAAGGTGCAAATGGACGTAGGTTGCAGCAGTTGGGCAGAAATGAAGAGGCTTGAACAGGAAAGAGTACCGTAGAGGTCTGTATCAAATCAGTCTTCGAACTAAAATCCACAACAAAAATATATCAACAAAAATAGTAGGTTCTTACGTTGGTCAAATGAGAATTAAAGAAAAATTCATTGGGTGGTGAATTGAATCTGATTTGGTGCAGATATTAAGTGGTCTTGTCCTACCTGAATCTGGCATCATCCAACTCGTGTATAAAAACTCGTTTTTTAACTGTGATAGCTGGAGTTTTGATCAGATGTGAAACACCGCAACTGTTCGCACTTCATATGAAACAAACAGCCAGAGATATGATAACTGCCAGAATCGCAGAGCGATGTATTGACACAAGTATTCTCTGTTGGCGACTGGTGTAGATGAAAGCTGGCGACTAACCGTGTGCGGCGGTTCCGCCGCGTGTAGCTGCGCCTTCCTACGAGAGCCCGGGGACGGAGTGCTCCTCGACCTGTCCCAACTGCGGACGGTGGCCTACTGGTGGTGCCGGCAGCGGGTTCGCATTACGACCCACTTCCGGTCAGCGGCGCCGGCAGGTAAGTGGGTCACCCCTGCATCCGGAATAAGGCCGTACAGTGGAGGCGGCCCCCGGCTGGAGAATAAAAACCGGACAGCGGTGGGTCGCCGCCGGCCTCGCCGCCCCGACTGCGCAGACGCCCCCGCAGCCGCCCCCACGCTGCCACCCCCGGGCCGGAGCGGAAGGGTAGGGGCGCTGTTGAGGCGCGCGGTGGGTCCTTCTCGGAAGCTCTCCTTTGAATGCCGCGCTTGGGTGCTCGCCAGCCTTCTGTCGGGTGGCTCATGAATAAGGCATTTCCCGCCACCAGGTGCAAGCGGCCGCTCCCGCTCTCCAGAGCTGATGCCGCTCCCACCCAATCGATACGTGTCATCACACGAAGTTTACTCCGTGCCAACGTCGTAAAAAAAAAGAAAAATATAGCACCTAATTACGACAGTTTAACGATATGTGCCTATCCGTGGGCCAGCACCAACGGTGAGTCGGCTGGATTCCTATGTGGATACTGACAACAGGCACGTCCTAGAAGAGCTGCTAGCACCAACCGAGAGCAAGTGAATCTAAAGTGTATGTTGCTAAGAGTGAAGGAAATCGGTGACCTCCAGTAGAGAGTAAAATTTTCATTCTACTCCGGAAATAACTAGGAGCACTACAGGGTACCCTCTGCCACGTGCCGTACGGTGCCTTACGGAGTATCTGTGTAGAAGTAGAAGTAAATTTATTTACTCCGTAACTGCTTGACAGCACACTCAAAGAGCACGTTACTAAGTTCGTCACTTAAGGATGAAATAAGGCCAAAATTAAATCCTAAGCGGCAGTAGGGATAAAGGCAGAGAGTAAGAATTGTTCTTTTGCTTCTGCACATAAAATACCGAATTCTATGCACTATCTATTCTACAAATAATATATGGAGATGGATTAAGAGGTAGACATTCCAACAATTAGGGTTTTAATGGAGACAAGAGACCCATTTGCAATGTACAGCGACAACGGTTTCAAAGAGCAGTTTGGGTTTCGTAACGAATCTTTTTAGTCTTTACTCGATATGCTGGAGTTGTTACTGCTGAATTCTGACAGGAACCGTTCCTTGTCTTCTAGGCCACAACTTATTTGTAAACTTTGAATCTTTCGCACTGGTACTTACCAAATTGTAGCTGGAGATCTCATTAACATCTATGGTGTACACCCTGTTGCTAAAGATTCACCATCTTAGTGATAAGCTGTTCTACGAAGACAAAAAGCAACAGTCAAACAAGATAAGCTTTTCACTATTTCTTGTAATTGATTGAAACATCGGTGTGGTGTGGTAATCATGATTAAATTTCTGCCGTCATCGTTGGAAGGCATGAGCAATTCATGTCATTTCGTCGTGTTCACAACATAAAGTTACATGCTGTGGACAGAGATTTAAATGTCGTTAAGTAAAGCCGTGCATGTTCCCTTGAATGAGCCACTTCGAGTTTCCAAGAATGAGGTGGAGTCCCCATAATATGAAATCCGTTCGAGCATAGTGTCATAAGAACTGTTTTAGTTACGTACCATAGGCGATAGTTGACTTAATTTAATAATTAACTAACATTTTTAAGCAATAAGTGAATGAATAATTAATTACAATCAAATAAGCAATGATTAATGACAAAATCAAATAATAACAATCTATCTCGTAACAATTAATTGAACAATTAATTTACGACAATCAGTTGAATAACAGTCCGCTGAGTAACGATTTCTTAAATAACTAACAGTAGTAACAAACTTAATAAATCATATATTGTTCTACATTTTGTATTTTTTATCTAGGGCAGTATGCAACTCTCACCTGCTGATTTACCTTACTACTCAGTCTTAGGGCTACTTCATTTAATGGCAAAATTACTGATAATAATTAAGTAGTATTATTAATTATACATGTATGTATTATGGTTTCTGTCGTAGATGTTTCCAGAACTTAATTTGTGCCGAGAGCAGCGTTGGAAAAACGTTTATCGAAGAAAAATGACTCTGTTGTAGAGAACACATAAGTTATCGGCATTAAAGCTGACTGCCTGTGGCGGTAGAGCAAGACATACAGGTAGTTGTGGACTTCCTGCAGCTAGAAGAATTCGTATTGGCATTATACCAAAGGACTGCGTTTACTAACTTTTGAGACAGCGGAGAGGAACGAGATTCAAAACAGAATCAATAGAGAAAAGAGAATCGCTGGTAAAAAGAATGAGCCACCTCAGGCTTAGTTTGCATCAGCAAGAATCGACTTCGTTCGCTTAAGCAAAGGGCTTTAACAAGGAGAACGTGAGTCACTACTTTGATATGTTAGAAAAGACTTGGTCAAAAACAGCTAGGTGAAAACGGTATTCAACGTTGAAGAGATAGGTTTATCAAGGATTCAGAAGTAACCAAGAAAGTCGTTTGTCCACTAAGGCAAAGGGCAGTGAGGTCAACAGCCAATTGCGAAAGAGGTACCACTACTTCTGGACAAGTGCAGCTGGCCAATTTGAAACAACTGATGTTGCTGCAAGAGGAGCCCCTGTCAATTAGCTAATTCTGGAACCACATAGGCCAAGGCCCGACACTGTCGTCTCAGCATCTGCAAGTCAAGGTATCTGAAATCTATTCCAGTGGCGCCACAACATTAACATCGACAGTTTCCTTGAATGAAATCTCTCCCATTCTGCACCAATTTTCTCCAGGAAGAACCTTGAGTAAAAGTTCAGGCAGCAATAGTTATCAGAAGCAGTTCGTGCAAACAGAGACTGTAAGAAGAGGAAAACAATAAATGGGTAAAAAGAAATCAACAACTCGGCCTAAAGGAACTCTACAGAATCATGCAGCCAGCAAATCGTCTCAGTTCGCCTCTTGTTTCCTTTAGAATTTTCGGAGAAGTGAAGGCCTAGGTCACGGAAGGAATCGTGGTTTTCTGGTATCTGTGGCAGCGACATGAAATTCGACATGATTCGGTGTGTGTTATGTAAAGAATGAGATCATGACAAATTTTCTGGCTGCAGGAATGGGAACAAAGCGTCCTGTTGTGAAAACCCTGACCAAAGTTCGTGTTACAAAAGGCTAAAGTGTAGGACTATCAAAGTGATATTTTATCTAATTTTAGACCTAAGCAGGCCACTAGGAACAAATTACAAATTTTAAGTAAGAGTTTTCATTATGTTTTCTAATGGTATATAAGTGTTTTGGCAATTCACCTTCGAAAGCGATATTTCTACTTCTAACCTCCTTCGGTTCGAATATACATTATTAAGCTTCAGGTGCTAACAAAATACTCCTAAAAATAAAAAATAAATGAAATGTTTTCTGTTCAACACTTTATATGTGGTTGCTTGATTAAATATGATTCTCAAGTTGCAATACAAAAAGCTTTATTAAATGCACAAATTCCAGTGACGTTTGTCTCGAAAACAACAACTGAAAGATTATTCGTGATCACCTAAATAAACATAACAAAGTTTACTGGCATGATGCCTGATACGCGGAAAGCGTTACATCGTGTAGCTGTGAGGCGGTGTCTGTGAGGACCCGGTCGAGCGGAGTAGCGTAGGGAAGACGTCGGTGTGAAGCAGAGAGAAGCGACTGCGAAAGCAACTGAACTGCACCGTACTGGAACTGGAACTCGAGTTGTGTTTTGGCTGGTGGAGGCTATGCCTGGCCTTATGAAAGTTGCAGATGGAAGTAGATTTGTGTCCACGTGTTTCGCAGACGGCGTTTTTCTTTCGATAGCACCGCCACCGGTTTCCTAGTGAGCGCGCTACTTGGATATTGTTGTGACACAGTCAGTCTTCGTTGCAGAGATGTATTTATTATCTCCTGCATCCCTGCAACCCTCCCTGCAACCAAGACTATTTCTTCGTCGTATATTACAGGTTTCTGTACCATCCCCGCCGTGTGTCACGGTTTCGTAACGCGTGATCGACCTTTTTGTATGAATACACAATCGCCGGAGGAGACCCACTTGCGGGTGAGGGGTAGGCAACCCCGCGTGACAGAGACGTCGTACTGACAGCGGACCTATGCGGCCTACGACAGATATACACTCATTTTCAGAAAAAGAATAGAACATCTTGAGCGACTATAGATATGACGTTCATATTTACAGGACAGGTACATTAGTAGTATATGTTCTGCAGAAATAAGTAGCAGTTCAGTTACTTCGGTTCAGCATGTGTCCTGATCCCTGGTAGTCTTAGGATCCGCCATGGCTCCTCATAACTTATTCCATGCAAGATGGCATCGACGAGTACAAGGCGCGAATGGCGTCCTGTGGTATAGCAATGCATACTATATTCGCCTGGTTCCAAATTTCATCTGTGATGGTTGGTATTGGGTCATTGCGCTGCAACCGTCGTTTCATCGTTCCCACACATTTTCGATTGGCGACAAGTTAGGTGATCTGGCGGGCCAGGGCAAATTATTGGCATATTGTGAACTAAGAAGGCACGTGGTCGAGCAGCAACATGTAGACGAGCATTGTCTTGCTGAAAACTGGCGTCTGTGGTGTTGCGCAGAAAGGTTACGGGCGGGTTGGAGAATGTCATTCACGTAGGTCACACTGGTCACAGTGCCCTGGACACGCACCAACTGTGATTTTTGTACCCAATAGCACCCCACACTATAAGGCCTTGAGTTGGCGCCGTATGTCATGTGCGAATGCAGTCACTATGATGCAACTCGCCATGTCTGCGCCGAACCAAAATGCGGCCATCATTTTCAAACAAACAGAACCTAGATTCGACCGAAAACACTCTATAATGTCATTCCTGCCCCCCAGTGATGTCGTTCCATACACCATTGCCTTCTAGCATGTTTCTACACATTCGTCAAAGATAGATGGAGAAGTGGACGACGCGCACTTGAACCATGCCGTAATAAACGGTGACGGACGGTCACTCCTGATAGTGTGCGATGTGTTACGCTGTTCCTCTGTTGCGCCAGAGCCGAGGAGGATGCAGATCTGTCCCGCAACGCCGTCCAGATGAGGTGTCAATCGTCTCCAGGGATGATCTGGGTGGAGCGACCTGACCCATCTCGTCGTGTTCTACAGACTTCCGTAAACCATTCTGCATACGCCCGTTGCACTGCAGAAACACATCGTCCCACACGAGCAGCAGTTTCCCGGATGGATGCACCACAGTCCCTCACGACAGTAATGCGCCCTCTGTCAAACTCACTGATTTTACGGTACGGTTGGCGCATAAGTCTGCGAGGCACCCTGCACGTCTGCTCAAGCCACACAAATCCATTACCTTCGGTTTAGGGCGACAACGAGAGCCACAAGCACATTGTACCGGTAGGTGCTACTGCGCCGCAATATCGATGTTGACCTTGAACCTGCAGGCTGACAAGTCTCAAATGCTAATTATTTCTACAGAACGTAATAATGCATATGCCCTGTAAATATGAACGTCCTAACTCTAGTCGTTCAAGGTGTTCTGCTTTTTTCTGAGCATGACTGTAAAACATTTTGATATTTTTGGTACCTGTTCTTTCTGATATATCCGACACCGTTCATATCTGTAATTTTACGGGCTCGATGGCTGTTTGACGAAAATATTTTAATGCTAATGTGCAACCAACATCAGAACTCCTAGAAAAATCAGAAATCTGCTAGTAGCGGGTTAATGGACGGAGGTCGTTGCAGTGCGATGAGTGGGAAGTTGGGAATTTTTATCTGACGGAAAACGTGTCCGAATGGCCGACGCGGTTAGGGCAACCACTCTAGAGAAGGGGAGCATCAGGGTAGAAGTTCCGGTCCGTCACAAATTTTCAACTCTCACAGTTACATTGCGAAAATACCCTTCCTATCTCTTCCCAATGTCGTTTCGTTTTCATTCATTTAACCCCACGATATACCACAAAATCTACTGGAATTTATTTAGATGTGTATAATATTTGAAAGCACCACGCTGTAGTACATTCATGGTAACTGCCTGGCCCAATGAAAGAAACCAGTCCACTTGACTTGGCCAATTACACATGCTTTTATTTTGCAAATATTCATTTAACAGTGAATATGCATAACGTATGCAACTGCTACAGCGAAATGCAAAAGATATTATTCAAGTTACACTGAAAGTAAAATGTATACAGCAATATCTTAGTATTGTATTACTCGTTTTCTTTAGGTGACCTGTTAACAGCTACCTCACCCTGTGAATGTGCTAAACTGTGACTGATGAAAGCTTCCTGCCATAGTAGGCGATACGCCGATGTTTTTATCCTATTATCATTTAGGTCAACTGCAACAGTCATCTGATATGGAGAGAAGCAGAAAACGGAAGACTACTAAAGAGCAGCTGGATTTCGCCCATTCGAGCAGGAAAGAATGGCTCCTATTGAGACACCATGGAGCTGCAGTCTCTTTGCTAAACAGGCAACCAAATACATTCGAATCGTAAATAGCAGAGCAGATTAAAATACGACCACGAAAAATCCCAGACGATCGAGAATGTACGAAAAGTGTCGAGTTTCAGCTGTAGAGAACAGAATACATTCTAGCTGAAAAATCTGTTTTATCTGCGCTTTTAACTGAAGAAGGAATGAACGAGGCTATAAATTCAATGAAAATTAGGAAGGAACCGGACTAGATTGTCTGTTTTCTGAATTTGTAAAACATCTGCGAAACAGTACTCGAGAGTGCCTTCAACATTTCTGTTTGGACATTGTAAGATTAGGACAGAGTCTAATTAGTGTACGAATGCACGTTTTCGCGGCGATATCCGTTAATAAAACATTCTCGGGTTTCAAGCCGCGTCAAGTGGCCCACGAGCTTTCGGCAGAGATCTCCTCTGCCATTGTCAAGTGGACAATGGCAGAGGAGATCTCTGCCGAAAGCTCGTTGGCAGTAAACCTCCAGACTCGGCTTGAAAATGGTTCAAATGGCTCTGAGCACTTTGGGACTTAACTTCTTAGGTCATTAGTCCCCTAGAACTACTTAAACCTAACTAACCTAAGGACATCACACACATCCATGCCCGAGGCAGGATTCGAACCTGCGACCGTAGCGGTCGCATGGTTCCAGACTGTAGCGCCTAGAGCCGCTCGGCCACCACGGCCGGCTCGGCTTGAAACACGAGACTGTTTTATTAGAGTCTAAGTCACTTTAAAATAGCTGAAACTATAGCATCCTAAAGCTTGTGAAATTCCAATAAGGCCCGACAAGTCGCCACTCAGTAGTACTCTGAAGAGTATGCTATAACATGGTCGTGACGGCTATATAAAGTATCTCACCAAAAGCCTCCTGGCCTCTATTATTTGACATTAGTACGGGGTGTGTCCACCTTTAGCCACTATCATGGTTTGAAATCTGCTGGGAACGCTTTTGGTGAGACGTCTAAATGGTAGCCGGTTCTTCCTCAGGAGCCGAAATCAGAGACGTTGGGGTCTGGAGCGAAGTCAACGTTTTAAATTATCCCATTGAAGTTCTATTGTGTTTGGTTTGAGATTCTGCTAAGGGCAGTCAATTTCAGGAATGTTATTGTCCACAGACCATTTCCTCGAAGGCGCTGCTTTATGACAGGGTGCACTGTCAAACTGATATAATCATCGTTTTCTGTTACACAGAGTACACAGTTCTGTAAACCGTGTTCGTATAATTCCACGTTCATCGTTTTCTTTCGTGCAATAAGTGGCGGACTGCACCCTGACCACGAAATATATCACCATAACATAACACCACCTCCTCCAAGTTTGGCACTACACCTGATTTTGGGTAATGTTCTCCGTACATTCTACAAACTCCACCTTTTCTGTAGCATTGTCTTCAACATAGAGCGTGATTCATCACTCTAAATCACTTGTTTCCACTTATCATCTGTCCAACCACGCTTAGCACTGAGTACAGAAGCCCGCCACCTGTGGCCGAGTGGTTCTAGGCGCTTCAGTCCGGAACCGAGCTGCTGCTACGGTCGCAGGTTCGAATCCTGCCTCGGGCATGGATGTGTGTGATGCCATTAAGTTAGTTAACTTTAAGTAGTTCTAAGTCTAGAGGACTGACGACCTCCGATATTGAGTCCCATAGTGCTCAGAGGCATTTCATTGAACTGAGTACAGAAATGTGTTGCTTATGAGGAGTTGCTCGACCACTGCTGCCCATTCTTTTTAACTCCCTAGGCACTGGACGGCTGGTAGCACTTTCAAACTCATGAGTGATTCGTTCCGCTAATTTCGTGTGATTTTTTACAACCAAGCCCGCATACCTCAACGATCCCTGTCCGTCAGTACACGATGTCTGTCTGGGGTTTGTTTAGTTACCGTTGTTTATTCGCGTTTCTACTTCACAGTCACTAATAGATGGCTTGCGCAGCTTTAGAAGGGTTGAAATATCCATCATGGATTTGTTACTCATGTGGCATTCAATGACTTATCTCACGACTGACCCGTGCCGCTGTTACTGCTTCTCCACCAACAACACAATACTCCCTTCACCTTTTATACCGGCGGCCGTGTCTCGTGACATCTAGTGATGTCAGATATTTTTTATCAGAGTGTGTAAAATAGTATTTGCAAACAGAGTGACAGCCTTGTTCGTTTTGAACTAATTGGCATGAAAACTAACTGCAGCAGCAGCGAAGAAGTCTTAGTTTTGATATCAAACATTGAATCATAATTGCAGAAAGACCTAAAAACAATATTTTTTTGTGAACTTGAGCGCTGTTTACGACACTGTGTGGCTCAATGGACTCATGCCGCAACTAATAAAAACGATTACCTGCGATAAGCTTCTAAAGCAAATGTAACACATGACACTAAATTGATACTTTCGAGTCACCATATCACAAAAACTAGTAAATAATTCTCTATAACACGGTCTACCACAAGGCTCACTGTCGGTTCCACTTCTATTTAATATTTATACTTCATGCTTGTCTGCAAGGACCTCACAGAAATATTGCTACACTAATGACACATTGTGACTGCTCATTTGTAACAGCTGAGTGAATATCGTAAGCAGTGCCATTCCACCTCAGTAAACACCTATCAGATAAAAAGCTGAATGCTACATTTTGTAACGAGCAAATAAACCGCATCAGTTACACAAAATTCTTTGGCCTCACTCTTGACGGTCCCTTGAAACAAAATAAAAAACGCTTAAGCTACTGGACACAACAAAATAAGGAAATTGTGACGAAAATAGCCATTGGAGCACAAGCAGATATCCTTCGCAACACTGTCCAGCATCTTGTGTACTCAGTTATAGAGTATTAGACACCTGCATGGTGCAGGACCAGCCACACCAACAATACGGATGTTCATATCAATGAATGAATGCACCTTATAACTGGAACGCTCAAACCCAAATCGATGCCGGACGTAGTGGCCGAGCGGTTCTCGGCGCTTCAGTCTGGAACTGCGCGACCGCTACGATCGCAGGTTCGAATCCTGCCTCGGGCATGGATGTGTGTGATGTCCTTAGATTAGTTGGGTTTAAGTAGTTCTAAGTTCTAGAGGACTGATGACCTCAAAAGTTAAATCCCATAGTGCTCAGAGCCATTTTGGATCCCAAATCGATACTTTGGCTTTATGCCACCCGTGAGACAACAGCCTCTATTAGAAAACGTAGTTTCATATTCCCATGGACCCAAGAGTACTTCCAGTCTATACTACAGGGTGTTACAAAAAGGTACGGCCAAACTTTCAGGAAACATTCCTCACACACAAAGAAAGAAAATATGTTATGTGGACATGTGTCCGTAAACGCTTACTTTCCATGTTAGAGCTCACTTTCTTACTTCTCTTCGAATCACATTAATCATGGAATGGAAACACACAGCAACAGAAAGTACCAGCGTGACTTCAAACACTTTGTTACAGGAAATGTTCAAAATGTCCTCCGTTAGCGAGAATACATGCATCCACCTTCCGTCGCATGGAATCCCTGATGCGCTGATGCAGCCCTGGAGAATGGCGTATTGTATCACAGCCGTCCACAATACGAGCACGAAGAGTCTCTATATTTGGTAACGGGGTTGCGTAGACAAGAGCTTTCAAATGCCCCCATAAATGAAAGTCAAGAGGGTTGAGGTCAGGAGAGCGTGGAGGCCATGGAATTGGTCCGCCTCTACCAATCCATCGGTCACCGAATCTGTTGTTGAGAAGCGTACGAACACTTCGACTGAAATGTGCAGGAGCTCCATCGTGCATGAACCACATGTTGTGTCGTACTTGTAAAGGCACATGTTCTAGCAGCACAGGTAGAGTATCCCGTATGAAATCATGATGACGTGCTCCATTGAGCGTAGGTGGAAGAACATGGGTCCCAATCAAGACATCACCAACAATGCCTGCCCAAACGTTCACAGAAAATCTGTGTTGATGACGTGATTACACAATTACGTGCGGATTCTCGTCAGCCCACACATGTTGATTGTGAAAATTTACAATGTGATCACGTTTGCACTGAAAAGAGGATTGACACATTGTTGGATGAACCATTCGCAGAAGTGTACCCGTGGAGGCCAATCAGCTGCTGATAGTGCCTGCACACGCCGTACATGGTACGGAAACAACTGGTTCTCCAGTAGCACTCTCCATACAGTGACGTGGTCAACGTTACCTTGTACAGCAGCAATTTCTCTGACGCTGACATTATGGTTATCGTCAACTACACGAAGAATTGCCTCGTCCATTGCAGGTGTCCTCGTCGTTCTAGGTCTTCCCCAGTCGCGAGTCATAGGCTGGAATGTTCCGTGCTCCCTAAGACGCCGATCAATTGCTTCGAACGTCTTCCTGTCGGGACACCTAAGTTCTGGAAATCTGTCTCTATACAAACGTACCGCGCCACGGCTATTGCCCCGTGCTAATCCATACATCAAATGGGCATCTGCCAACTCCGAATTTGTAAACATTGCACTGACTGCAAAACCACGTTCGTGATGAACACTAACCTGTTGATGCTACGTACTGATGTGCTTGATGGTAGTACTGTAGAGCAATGAGTCGCATGTCAACACACGCACCGAAGTCAACATTACCTTCCCTCAATTGGGCCAACTGGCGGTGAATCGAGGAAGTACAGTACATACTGACGTAACTAAAATGAGCTCTAACATGGAAATTAAGCGTTTCCGGACACATGTCCACATAACATCAGGAATGTTTCCTGAATGTTTCGCCGTACCTTTTTGTAACACCCTGTATACTGGATAATGCTCCACAACCTGCCTCAATTGGGCGCTTATGAACGTAGCAGTTTTGCGCCCTAAAACCATAACAAAAAAAAAGAACCTGCCTCAAGTCCCACAGAACTATCTGGGAAGATGGTATATTGCAGTGTCAAACCTTCATCTTTGCAGAAGCATGGAAAGAACGATTCCAGTCGTAAGGGCTGTGAAGACCGTGATACACCAGTGTCCAGATCCGAGCTACTGAGGTAGATTTGGTGATGCCTAAACAGGATCTGAACAGGCCACTCCAGAACGAGAGCCAGTCTACTCAGATGGGGTATCGTTGATGATCCTGACTAAGACAGTGGAGCAGCAGAGTGTGTAGCATGTTGCATAGCAATACTATAAGAGAGTCTCTGGCAGATGGATTGATGACTTGCAAGTCACAGCTAAATGTGTTACTTGGACATCGAGCAGTAAATCAGATCTGTGAATGTAGAAAGCTGCATGTTCGTTGTAATTTCGACACTCAATCCGACTTCTAGAGCAACGGCTGCTACTGCAAATCCCCATTATTCAATAATGAGGGTATCCACATGCTGGGGAATGGTACTGGTAATATGGTGTGGCATTCCAGATCATGTGCTATCGCCCAACGACATCCATCCTTCCTTGAATCGCTTGTGCCACGACCTTTGCAATGGACATGCTGAGCTTTTCGTACACGTGTACCATCTTTTAAGAATTGCCATTCCCCACACATCCTCCGGTGTCAGAAAACGCTCAAAGCTCCTTTTTCTTCTTTTGAAACCTCCATTTCACCATTTTCAGCGTGACTGAGTGCAGTATACGGTCGATGCTGTAGTGGACGGTCGCTATGTGCAGGTGCTCGTTCTGTCGCCACGTCGGTGTGCGCCTGCGTCACTCTAGCGGCCAGTCTGCAACCTCAGCTATCTTACAGGGAGCGCACCTTCATCCATAGCCTATGGCATTACGATCCATTCAGCAGTTTTCATTTCACAGCCCAGTTCGTTTCTTTTTTAATGTACTTTGTACATTACATTACACTGAAGAAGACAAGTTGCAAGGAAACCGATCTGGTGTGAACACACTTGTTCGTGCAGCAAAAGCAGAGCATCTGTAAAAGTAAAATAACAGTTCAAGGATTGGAACTTAATTTCTATTAGGTGAAAATTTCAGAAAAGAAACAGCTGGAGTGATTATAACAGAAAATAATCTTACTCATCTTGTGACCCAAGAGATGATTGATGTTAGTATTAATAACATCCACCACAGCTGTATTAAACAACATTTATTACGTCACGACCCATTTTGTTCAATAAACGTCATCAGGTAATACTGCGAACAATCCTCATAACAAATTCCCAAAGAATTATGGCGATATCACAACTCAAGAAGTCTAATCGTCTTACATAATGCTTAAGGCCCAGTCTGGAACACAAACACTTCAGCGACGGCAATAAAAGTAAACTGACAATAAACATTTCTTTCCTGTAAGATATTTTCACCTGCTTTGCTTTAAATATCGCAATTCTCACTAAAATAATAATATCAGTGGAGCCTTTTAGATAAAATATTATATCTTTTGCTGCTACAAATTAGACTGTCTCTCAATAATAAATTACTTCGTTGTGAGAATCATCCAGGCTTGCATCTGCGCATGATAACATTGCAACTTTAAAGTATTTAAAACAGTTATAAATATTCAAGAGCTAAACTAATCTCATTTCTGACTGTCATAGTATTAAGCCAAAATATAGCGGGTATAAAATAAAACTGCTCAGCCTGCCGTTTTAATACAGTCACTGTATCACTTTGAAAGTGGCTTGTCCATTCGGAATTTTATTATCTGTCGTTGTACGAGGGCCGTTCGGAAAGTAACGTTGGTTGCGAAATGGAAACCATAGTGAAAATCAAAAATGTTGTATTTGAAACAGTTTGCTACACTTTCCAACTACTCTGCATATTCGCTGCTCCGACGTATACATTTGTCGTAGTGTTGCACCATCTTTCCGATATCCTCGTCATATAAGGCAGCCGCTGTGCTTTCCGCCATACCGCTGCGCTGGTCTCCAGTTCGTTGTCTGCACCAAAATGTTGTCCTCGTAGCCAGTGGTTCATATGAACAAAGATGGACATCAGTGGGAGACAAGTCCAGGCTGTGTGATGGGTGATCAAATATTTCCCATCGAAAACGATGCAGGGACTTCCTCACTTGCATGCAGTGCTGGCCAAGAATTGTCGTGAAGATGTGGCCGAGCGGTTCTAGGCGCTTCAGTCCGGAACCGCGCTGCTGCTACGATCGCAGGTTCGAATCCTGCCTCGGGCATGGATGTGTGTGATGTCCTTAGGTTAATTGGGTTTAAGTAGTTCTAAGTCTAGAGGACTGATGACTTCAGATGTTAAGTCCCATAGTGCTTAGAGCCATTTGAACCATTTGTCGTGAAGAAGGAAATGAATGACAGGCACATTTGCAGGGTTGCATGAAATCAGGCGAAATCTCACAGCGGTTATCCATTCATCGTGGGAGGCACTATTGCTTTGGGCATCTTAAAGTGATCACTGCGTGCTCAGAACTGAAAACAACGACATGATGCGATCAACAGGCATACTAGAGATACTGTCCAACACTATTGCGAAAACCTTCATCGGATTTCCACTGCCTTTTCCATTTCGCGACCAATCGGACATTACTTTAAGAATAGCCCTCGTATGTTGCATTTAGTGCCGTCAAATGTGGTGAATTTGACCGATTTTGGACGTTAAGTAATTCTGAAAGCTATAAAATTAACACATTGTTCATTCTTTGAAAGCGTAAGTATTGAGTTGTAGTTGTGGATTTTTTTTACGTTTTGCTCTAACGGAGTACGTGGAGGTGAATTTGGCCGATTATCTGCTATATGATAATTTTGGATTATTTATGACTAGGCTGACTGTAATAGTTCTGAAACTTCGTCAACAATTGACATATAAATCTAGCATAACAATTAAATCTTAATATTAATTTCAGAGTGACACACAAAGAAAGCTTGAGGACAAAAACAAATTTGTTCTGAAATTTTCTTTATGAAATTCCGAAGAATCACACTCAAAAAACGTGTCCACTGTACGTTGAACGTCGACATCTCTATTTCCAAAGAAAAATGTCCTGCTTTCCAGTTATTGGGTTTGCCAATTTTTTTGCAACATCTGAAACCTCAATTGTCTCTAAATGATTAATTATAGGCCACATAAAAATATACTAATTGCTCCTGTTGTCCGTTGAGACCGGTGAGTAAGAAAATAGTTTGTGACCTTGTGGAAGGTACTGTTATCCAATTGTCTCAAAAATCGACAGGAAGCTAAACTTATAAAAACTTTTTTCTGAGTGACTCATTTTTCTTTGTTCTTATAAAAAGCACTCAGCTTTTGATGAGATTTCTAGCAGTTACAGGCAGACAAAACCAAAATTCTTTCAATCGATGAGAAAATGTACTTAGAAGTCCATGCACAGAGATTAGAATTCAAAGTTCCATCGAATCGATGTGATTAAATGTCAGATGGATAAGGATGTAGAACTGAATCGGGCTTTTTCTAGCAGAGGAATGATCACTGCATTTGGCTAAGGTAGTTTGGAGCGACCAATGGACAACTATATCAGAATTACTGGACGGCTATTGTAACTCTGCTGTAGCTAAGAGTTATTAAATTTGTTTCTTTCATGAAAGGTGGACATAAAAAATGACTGTGTGGAAAATTGGTGCTGAATTAGTGTGGGAGGGGGATAAACCCTATCTAAACACTGCACAAATTTCCCAGTATCTTCGCTTCCTTATCGCTTAAAAATTTGCAGTTGTGTGACTTGTTGGAAACTTGGTTTATACTAAACGTAACTTCGCACCTGGGGTTCGTTAGTTCCAATAGAATAGAATACAGGGAAATTACGACCCCCTATGATTCTGACCTTTCCTAGTAACACGCAGAGGGACGATATTTCATCCTTCAGCGGTAACTGTTCAGGCGTCCTTGGCTGACTGATTTGCATTCGCCGCCCACTGGGTACCGCTTTCACTAACGCTGTTGGGTGGCCAGACCCCTCCCTCTTACTTCCCGTGCGCCCTCACAGGGAGGCAGTAATTGTGACGGTAATCTATCATGCTTTTGATCTGGTGGCCAGCAACCGCTGACCACTTTAACCTTCGAGTCTCGCAAGAGTTGCCCTTCTGAACATTTATCCCTGGCTTAGAGAACACAGATTACTACCGTTTCCTTAGGGTTAACAATAAGGAATGGTTTAGATTAATTGTACACGCTCGCGCGATGATTTCAACAGCCGTAGAATGTGTTATTCACGGTGGCAAGAAGAAGATATGCTATGATGTGTTGTTATAAACGAAACGGAAGCTAAGTTTCTTTTGTATTAATGTGTGCTGTCTGTTCTTTCTTACATGTCCAGACACTACACGGAATTCGCAACTGTTATACATTTTATGTTAACTGATGGTAGAGGGGGAGGGGAGGAAAGGAAAGGGAAGGGAAGGATTTATGATGTCAATTGCATATTTGGAAATCAGTTGATTCAGTCTACGACAAACAACGCTCACAAACTGACAATGTTGGCCAAATTAAAAAGATTTACATTACTACATATATATACTAGTAATTCCATAAAAACTCTTTTTGTACTGAACAGCAGTGTGTCATCAATAAAACGAATATCACATCTAGATATTTTCGAAACTTTTTCGAGGTTTCATTATTTTTGTACCTCAGAGCGACCTTTCGGTCATAAAATCACTCGTACTTTAGGTTCAAATGGTTCAAATGGCTCTGAGCACTACGGGACTTAACTTCTGAGGTCATCAGCCCCCTAAATCTACTTAAACCTAATTAACCTAAGGACATCACACACATCCATGCCCGAGGCAGGATTCGAACCTGCGACCGTAGCGGTCGCGCGGTTACAGACTGTAGCGCCTAGAACCGCTCGGCCACCTCGGCCGGCGTACTTTAGGGTGCCAGGTTATCTTCCTGGTTTTATACTTTATACGGCTTTGGCGGGAGCAGTTCTGTTTTCTGTTCATGTGAGATAGATGAATAATCAGATATAAAAATATGCTTTTAATAAGCACATCACCATTCTGTAAAAATAACGCCGACCGATAAATATCACTGAGAGAAAATGGACGCTGTAAAACAAGATAATCGCTTCCAACTCATATAGACGAACCTCCATAATGACGATTCTTGCACTCCGGCCTGAGTGGCCGAGAGGTTCTAGGCGCTACAGTCTGGAACCGCGCAACCGTTACGGTCGCAGGTTCGAATCCTGCCTCGGGCATCGATGTGTGTGATGTCCTTAGGTTAGTTAGGTTTAAGTAGTTCTAAGTTCTAGGGGACTCATGACCTCAGAAGTTAAGTCCCATAGTGCTCAGAGCCATTTGAACAACTTTTTGAACATCAAACAAGCTGATTAAATACGTCATGAATCATCGAATGTATGAAATCGTCATTCAAACAGAAGACCTCTTTGAAGTACTTTTTCTTTGATAAGGGTACCATTAAAGGAATACCAAAAGTTTTCGTAGACTATCGCCCATGCTGCTACGTTGCACTACATCCATCAGTTACCAATTTAAATTCTTCTCGTAAATACCACTACTGCTGGTATCACAGAACATGACTTCTTCTAAATGATGTTGAAGCTCTTGAGAGCTGCGTCAGAAGGTAGAAAAGTACGTGTTAAGCGATTATTTCAATTTTGTTTCTTTAACTCGCGGTAATAGTCTTTGCAATGGTTTTACAAAAACATTCTGCAATTACTATCGATGTGTAATGCAGACACTTTGAGTTACGTCTCTCTGAGACACAGCTGTGGTAATGTGTACGTCTATGGCAAATTCTTTACGGATGGAGCCAGTAAGAGAGCTTGGCAATTTGATTTCTCATGAATTAAAGTGATTTAATGCACTTTGGTATGGTCCTCGAGACGAGTTCTGATGTGCCAGCTGCCGCTTGGAAATTTAGTGAGATCGTTTGAGCTGTTTGCAATGGTTGTTAAGGGTGTACGTTTTCAGTCAATTTCGAAGGTTATATCTGTGTTCGCACAGTTACTTTGCAGTCATTTTGCGTACTGGACTTGTGATGAATTGCGAAAATGATCTAGGATTCAAGAGCGAAGTGCTACATGGACACAGGAATAACTTGTTCCTTGTAATTTGGACGCTGATCGCAGAATTGTGTAGCAGGAGTTGAACACAAAGTATTTAACACTAAGTTTTATCATTATCCCTACACTTTATATTATTCAACTCGTTGCTGAAAATAGTACATAGGAAACTTATTGTAATCACTAGAATTCCGGTTCTCATGTATATTGGAATTCTACGTGGCTTAAGTCCTGTTCGATCAATTCGGAATCACTGTATAGTATAAACTAAAATTTGGTGTTACTTCTTTCTGCTTTACTAAATCGTTAGTACATCGTTGAACTTTTCGTACGTTATTATGATGCAATCTTTGTGTGAAAGCATCTTATCCACGCCTGTCGTGAGCAGTCCCTTTGTCTAACCACTCATTGCCAGCTGCGAAGGCAGTGAAATATCTCAGTTCGCGTAGTTTCCCACATTCATAGTGATAAATATTCCGGTGTCTTTAATACACAATTTTCAGGCTGTGAAAGATAGGTTTTGCTGCTGATTACGGAACTGCAGTGCTGCTGTTGCAGATTATCTGTAGTGTATTTGTGTTCGTGTGGTCACGAAATAACTTGCAAAAAGGATCACATTAATCTTAAATCCCATCAGCAGTTCTTATCTGTACATGCATCGTTTGTCTTTCGAACATCATCGTAATTAAATTACTTTGGTGAAGTATTAACGGTAGTTAACCATTTTATATTGAGGTATTGCATTAACAGTACAGGAAAACCGTCCCACAGCAGTATGTCTGGCTAGAAGCTGATCACGTCTATATTTTGTATTTCTGGTACTTTTTGACAGGTGTTTTCCCTCTGTTTTATGTTCTATTGTGCGGTTTACTGGATTTTCAAGTGTTATAACTTGCTCGTTTCTTTTGGCTTCTGAGGGATCTAAATGAAAGAAATAAACGAGTTCCACCTGTCACCGTCTTCCATATCGTCAGATTCGAAGAACGTCATCTGATGATCGGCTGCTCTGCGGACCTCGATGGCGACGGACTCTTCTTCAGTTACTGCAGGGATTTCGAGTGCTGATTGAAGGGAATAGGGGGAGATCACAGACTAGTAACAGACAGGTATTAGAAAAGTAGATATTTTCTTGTAAAGACATTGAAACGACAGGCAGTCCCGATACGAAGAGACGGTAACTGGCCAGTCCACAATTTCGGACAACATAGATCATCCGCAGGCTTGCTGTGGGCCAAGACATAAAATACGAGCAAAGATAACGATAACTACCCTAGCCGCTAGAGAGAGTTTTGATGCAGATTAAGGAAGATGAACTCCAAGATCAGAATCACAAACTTTGGTAAATAGCTATGAGTGGAAACACATTGCGAGGCCGGCCGGTGTGGCTGAGAGGTTCTAGGCACTTCAGTTTGGAACCGCGCGACCGCTGGGTTTAAGTAGTTAGGTTTAAGTAGTTCTAAGTTCTAGGGGACTGATGACCTCATATGTTAAGTCCCATACTGCTCAGAGCCGTTTGAACCACATTGCGAGATAGTGAACAGGGACAACACGGTAAAGGCTACCGAAATAACACTGATTAAAACCGTGAAGCTGTTCTCTTGTCTATGCAAAAGGAATTTTTGCGTCTTAAAGATGGTCCGCTTTGCTGTGACCGTTCCACTCCGAATGACGTGACAAAAGCTATGTATGACGGTGCCTGCTTGCTTACAGGGCGATGATAAAGAACACATGAAGCATAAAATGGCGGCTACTGCCGCGCCACTACTGGTCATGAAATAAAGCTTACAATGTACTGCAATGAACTAAGTCTACTACGCACGGCAACGAACCGACGCCGACAGGATATCTGTCAGAAGTTGCGTGGACTCGAGACCTCGCCCACTGTACGCTTTTCCGTAAAGCAAAAGGTTCCTGCCGCAAAAGTGAGCGGGCGCGGGAACGCCGGCGGTCGCTTTGATTTTATGCCGAGGGACTATTCGGCCTGCCCACGCACAGGTCGGCGTTACTGGAGTGGCGCCAGCCGTCTGGCCGTCGGAGAGGCCTCCGCGTAACCGTCGCCTTGGCGTGGGTGTTCGAAACCAACAGCCACCGGATTTTCTGAAGCTCTATCCTATTTTGAGGAGTTTATGAATTAAGTGAGAGGTAAAACCAGAAATTTCTCCATGCACACCACTTGACAGTCTTGCACTCAGGCAAGCTATGTGTGGTTACAGATGGTTTCATAAAATGAATTTTAATGCATAACCAAGCGAATTAAATTCGTCGTATTTTTAATACGTGGGGTGTGGAGCTGCAGGCCTACTAGCACCAAGAATCTGTGGATGGAACAGCAGTTTCAATTTGCTTTTACCCTCATTTTCTCTAGGGACTCGGCTTGTCCGCTATAGAGACTTCGACACATGCTCTGAAATTCTCTGGGAAGTCGCTGTGTTACACTGCGATTAATTTGTTTTCTTATTTCCAAAGTCAGATTGCGTTATAAAACAGATTATTGGTCTCGAATTAATTCCTTTTCTTATTTCCGAAGCCAGATTGCGTTATAAAATTGATTATTGAAAATTAATGTAAGTATAACAAGGAACAGCTTCAATAAATCACAGCTTAGTCTAACTGCTTATCTTACAAGGCGGCACAAAGTAGGTGTTACAAAGTTTATGTCTACCACGACATAACATTGGGTGATAGATTCTTGTTATCCTATTTATGCTATAGCAGACAACTTACAGTTCAAAACATTACTACTTAATAGGAAATACCAACCACCAGAACTGTTTATAACCTATAGGCACAGTGACAAAAATGTAAATAAAATAGCTAACATATGTACATATTACAGGCCACTGATGATGCCTTGCAGAAAATAAAGGCGAAACGCGTATGGCACTAAAATTGTGTTTTATTCAGTTGCTGTCAGACGGTCCATAAGTGAAAATCATCAACATACCGTAGTATTACGCGCAACTGAGGAGGACAGGACCAAAAAATTGAAGATGTTAATAGAAAAAGTTTTCAAAGTGCTTTGCTTCTGCAGCAACGCTTGTGCAGGCTCTTGAACTAAATTCGCTGAAGAATTACTGAAGATCATTATCGACTGCACAGATCTTTCTGCAAATTTCAGTACAAAGATCCTGGAGTGTTGCAAGTACATCTTTGAAGATTCTGTCCTTTAGAAGATTCCAAAAGATATAATCATAGTGGTTGAGATCTGAACTATAACGGGGGCTTTCCGTACCGCGTCCAGCAGCTTGAACGTGTGGATTCACAATACCTCAATGAAGCCAATTCTGTTTCTTGACGCTCCCGTGGAGCCTGATCCTTAACGATTATTCCATTTTCAGAGGCCTCAATCATCCCATTTGCAAAAGAGTATCGCTGCTCCACATCACTTTCCTTCGCAAATTGGCACAGTTGAATTTTGTAAGGGAAACATTTGTTTTTCTGTTTCATGTCCTTAGGAGAGACAGTCGTGACAGCCTGATTTGCTGTGCCGAATGCCTTCTCATGTAGTGGGGTCCTCATTTAATAAAGTCCATATTCGTTCCACATTCTGCAGGGTTTCAGCTGAGGCTGGTCATCCTGAGTGGGCGCTTCTTGAATCATTTAGGGAGTTAGTTTTTTCAAAATGTTTCATCAACCTGTGAACAAAAGAAAAACCATATCAAGAGAATGCTTAAATTCTGTCATCACAGCTAGACGTCCTTTCGATACTGTGATCTCACGCAGAAGTGGTCAGTCCGGATGGTGCTGTTCTTGGATCAAATGTGCTATTGAATGCGCGTCACAGCCGAACAGTACGTTCAGGAACTGTGTGGAACGTCTTTACGATGAACAAACGCTGTTACAATGTTCGAGCTTCCATTCTGAAAAGTGAAATGAGGCATTGTTGCTGAGCTGCAATATAACAATATCACAAGGAGACACATTTATGGCATACCGATGAACCACAGTGGACAAATACTTCCTAATAATTATTTTGCGCCCCATCCCTGTAGCAGGGCAATCAGTGCAGATAAGAAAAATGTCGTGCAATCGAGTTCGCCGCGATACAGGGTCCGCTGTGCAGATCTTATTTACATACGTCGTAAAACTGTCGATGTTAAAACTCTGCTAGAGGATACTGAAAGAGTTCACTGGGAAAGGGCGGAGACTTTGAAAGTTTGATGTTTCATTGTTTGTAGTTATTCAATATAGCACCAACATTACTTACTGTTACGTTAACATGTTAGCGTAAGATTATTCCCTCTAACGATGATGTCTGCAATACGTATTGTTGAGGAACTTTCACATGAACCGATGAGACAGAACTTACTGTGTGCACGCGATGCTGTAAGGAAGGTACATAACGGAGGCGAAACGAATGGGAGTGGATACTTGCCGTGAATGGGAAAATCCTCTGACATAAGCGACTGTGAAAAAGGGCAGATTTTGATGCTCCGTTACCAGGAACGAGTATCTCGTAAACGGCTGTTGGGGTGCTGCTGTCTTGATCATCCATAGAAAGTGAGTGAACGGTGGTAAAATCACAAGTACCCGACAGCGTGTTGGATGTCCACGCCTCGTAACAGAAGACAGGAGTCGGAGGCCTGCGCATTCTGTGAAGCGTGATAGGTGGTGTTCTTTAGTATATCTGTCGATAAAGTGCAATTCTGGTGCAGAATTTCATAACCACATTGCTGATAATGGGGCTCCGCAATAGGTGAGCCCTACCTGTTTTAATGTTGGCCCAACAACACCGTTTGCGACTGCGGTGGGGGACACGAGATCCTGAAGACTAGACCATGGAGCCCTTGAAACGTCTCACCTAGTCGGATGAATGGCATTTCTCGTTACACCAGACGCATCATCGTGTCCGAATACTCCTTCATTGATTCTGTGTAGGTTGGCCTATAGCGCCTTTTCTGATTTACAGGCATTCTCTAGTACAGAGGTAAATGAGGTAAATAACCAAGACGGCTAAAACTATCGCTGAGGCCTGGACGAGCTATCGGTGTGAGGAAATATCATGAATGCTAAAGTGTTTGTAAATATGTTTCAGATGTATCCTTTGTACAAACTACGCTGGCTTGGCTGACCAGTGGATCAAGAAACTAGACTCCAAAGGCACGGTCAGCGACAGCAGCTATACAATGGATCGATCACTATGGGGTCTCGAACAGATGTTGAACAAATTAACATGTATGGTATCGTCCAAAGATCACGGTGTCACACCAAAGTCGGAAACGCACATCGATGCCATAGACATTAGCGATGTCTCGCTGCAATCTGCAGCGACGGATAAGATACGGAAGAAGACATGTTTTTTTTCTCTCATAACAACAACGCCCTTGCACGGAGACAGTATAAAGCCGAGCGTGAGAAGGCTCTGCCACGGTTGTGACCACAGCTGAGGCAGTCCGCATTATCGAGTAGGACCAATGTTAGTAAGCCTCAGACGGATGTGTACTTTTGTAAAGGGTGAATATTGTACTTGAAGGGAACACTTTATTAAATAATACATCGAGTGGAAATGGAAATGAGCGTTTGGCGTCATTGACCGGGAGGCCCCTTGCGGGGCAGGTCCGGCCGCTTTGGTGCAGGTCTTATTACATCCGACGCCACATGGGGCCCTGCGCGCCGGATGGGGATGAAATGATGATGAAGACAACCCAGTCCCTGAGTCGGGAATCGAACCCGGGCCCCTTAGGACGGCAGTCCGTCACGCTGACTATTCAGCTATCGGGGCGGACAGTGCATCAAGTGATGTTTCAGTAGTGAAAGACATCTCTAAATTGTCAAACACTCCTATGGAAAAAGAATTGCAAGAAGTTAAGTAAATCTTTTCACCATTCATGCAGTAAAGTGAACCAACATTTCAACTGCCGTAGAGCCGATGAGCCATATCTCCGAGCAGTCAAAAAACCCACAGTTAAGGTCGGTTGCTCGTTGTTTCGTCTGGTCATCACGGTACGAGAAACTTTACTGACTGTCATTCTGTCTTTTGTTTTCATGTTGAATCACGTTAATGATGTAGGCACAATGCCAGATTTTGTTATTGAAATATAGTTTAACTTAGTAAACATTGGAGGTCGGTTAGGGAAAAGCTGCACTTTGGATGTATTATGTGTTAAATATAAACGAAGTTGTGTTACAGCAGATACTGATGTTTATCACTGGTAGTTCGAAGTGAATGAAGTATGTAATTTACTTTGAAGAGTTTTACCTCCGTAATATTGAAGAACAGTTCTGAGTATGAGCTGTTTGTTTTACTTCTTCGAGCTATCGGCGAGATCTGGAACTTTGCTCTAGCTGAACGATGTCAGATTCTGATAATTCACGGGCTTATTCACTAATAAATAGTAATTTCCATTAGGGGATGTAACTCAAGCCATTTTTGTGTTGGATCCCCCTGAAGTGACATTTACATCGTGAAATTTCTCGAAGTCAAGTGGGGCCATGGGTAGACTGGAGAATGTTCCCCCTGTATAAGCGAAAGTCCTCTTGCTATGTGATCTATGTCTGCTCGAAAAATGCTCCGCACTATGGTGGCAGGCCGGTGAGGCAGTACATTGCTATGGGGCACATTCACCAGGGCCTCCATAGGTACCACTATAGATGTGCCCTACGTCAACATTGTTGCGGACTACCACCATCGCTTCATGCTTGATATCTTCTTCAACATCGGTGACTTCTTCAGTCGGATATCTGCCCGTGTCAGAAGGCGAGAAACGTGCAACACAGGTCTGAGGAGCATGGTAAGAAACTCACGTTGATGCCTCCGTCTCAGAATTCGCCTGATCTTAACGCAATGGAACTCAGATGGGATGAGTGATGTCGGGCGCCAGCACCGCGTCCACAAACAACCGGCGCGTAATTTACGCGAATTGCCTGACCTGTAGGCAGACATTTGGTGCCACATACACTACTGGCCATTAAAATTGCTACACCAAGACGAAATGCAGATGATAAACGGGTATTCATTGAACAAATATATTATAATAGAATTGACATGTGATTACATTTTCACGCAATTAGTGTGCATAGATCCTGAGAAATCAGACCCAGAACAACCAACTCTGGCCGTAATAACGGCCTTGATACGCCTGGGCATTGAGTCAAACAGAGCTTGGATAGCGTGTACAGTTACAGCTGCACATGCAGCTTCAACACAGTACCACAGTTCATCAAGAGTAGTGACTGGCGTATTGTGACGAGCCAGTTGCTCGGCCACCATTGACCACACGTTTTCAATTGGTGAGAGATCTGGAGAATGTGCTGGCCAGGGCAGCAGTCGAACATTTTCTGTATCCACAAAGGCCCGTACAGGACCTGCAACATGCGGTCGTGCATTATCCTGCTGAAATGTAGGGTTTCGCAGGGATCGAATGAAGGGTAGAGCCACGGGTCGTAACACATCTGAAATGTAACGTCCACTGTTCAAAGTGCCGTCAATGCAAACAAGAGGTGACCGAGACGTGTAACCAATAGCACCCCATACCATCACACCGGGTGAACGCTAGTATGGCGATGACGAACACACGATTCCAATGAGCGTTCACCACGATGTCGCCAAACACAGATGCGAACATCATGATGCTGTAAACAGAACCTGGATTCATCCGAAAAAATGACGTTTTGCCATTCGTGCACCCAGGTTCGTCGTTGAGTACACCATCGCAGGCGCTCCTGTCTGTGATGCAGCTTCAAGGGTAACCGCAGCCATGGTCTCCGAGCTGATAGTCCATGCTGCTGCAAATGTCGTCGAACTGTTCGTGCAGATGGTTGTTGTCTTGCAAACGTCCCCATCTGTTGACTCAGGATCGAGACGTGGCTGCACGATCCGTTACAGCCACGCGTATAAGATGCCTGTCATCTCGACTGCTAGTGATACGAAGCCATTGGGATCCAGCACGGCGTTCCGTATTACCCTCCTGAACCCACCGATTCCATATTCTGCTAACAGTCATTGGATCTCGACCAGCGCGAGCAGCAATGTCACTATACGTTAAACCGCAATCGCGATAGGCTACAATCCGACCTTTATCAAAGTCGGAAACGCGATGGTACGCATTTCTCCTCCTTACACGAGGCATCACAACAACGTTTCACCAGGCAACGCCAGTCAACTGCTGTTTATGTATGAGTAATCGGTTGGAAACTTTCCTCTTGTCAGCAGGTTGTAGGTGCCGCCACCAGCGCCAACTTGTGTGAATGTTCTGAAAAGCTAATCATTTGCATATCACAGCATCTTCTTCCTGTCGGTTAAATTTCGCGTCTGTAACACGTCATCTTCGTGGTGCAGTAATTTTAATGGCCAATAGTGTACCTCCGGAAAAGTTGTTATGACTTGTAGAATCCATAACAAGCAGAAACGCTGTTGTATTGCGTGTCAAAGAGCGCACCAAAACGCTGTTATACATTGTGATTAAACTGTTTTGACTGATGGGTGTATAGCCTCGACTACACAACTGCGATTGAGAATATACAGATTAACGCAGTTTATGTCCTACATTCCCGTGGTTTCTCCAGTTCACAACCCGGCAGAGCGTTATCCGCTGTCTTTGTTTAACAGCTCTCCAACTGAATTATAACTCACAGCACCACGGTATTTGTATCTCGTGTATCTGTAGCTATAAGGAAACGCGAATGTGAGCGAGAAGGGAACAGGTGCAAAAACACTCGTTGTTGTGTTTCTGTGTTACAAGATAGCAGTAACATAAAGCACACCAAGAATAGAAGCTATATTCAACATGCTCCAGCCATCAGATTAAAATCGCTCATCGACCGTAGCTGAAAACCTGGCAGACCCCGTAATGCATGCAGCTGTGAAATTCTGCCGCATATCATTACTGGCAGAGCCTGCATATCGCGCAGACATGTTTATGTATGGTGCAGATTTCATGGCTCATTTACGTCTTTTGACCCCTCCTAATTAGACAGGCCCACGGAAACGAAATTTGCCAGCCTGATGTCGGAATGAGAAACAGCGTACTAATTAGTACGCTTCACAAAGGCGTATCACTACGTTGTTGTTAACATGTCTGGGAGTATGAACAGTGCGGTCGGGATACGGAGGTGGTCACAATTGTTGACGAGGATAACCAGCACTAGGCAGTGACCAGCGTCCGCCGAACAACCAGCCGAGACGGTTTTTCTTCTAAGCGTTAATCAGACAAAAAGTTCGCTGTCCTGTGACGCAATGACGGATATTTAAACGACATATGTCATACTGTTTCCATGATATTACGATTGCGCCTAGCTAGAGCTTATACGTCATGTCGAATCTGTTTGTGGTATGTTATCACATCTGAAGATGGAAATAAAATGCCGAAACCGGAAATATGAATATTTTTACTAGTACGCGATCTGGCACAAAATAAATTATTAACGAGGAGCTCATGAGCAAAATCGGAGAGGACAGAAATTTGTGGAATACTTTGGTCAGGATAAGAACCAGGTTGATAGGAAATGTCTTAAGACATAAGGGAATAACTTCTGTTGTTTCAGAGAGAGCTGCAAGGAGTAAAAACTGTGGCGGGCCAAAAAAAACACGTCAGTTGACTAAAGACTCAAAAAACAGATCTTTTTATTCCAACTGGTGACTACTAAACTGTTCAAAGAGGATGGTAAATATGCAATCACGTCATGCAAAAAGCATATTCTCTGAATTTGAAGCAAAACTGTTAACTAATATGAACTCAGCGCCTCCTAGAATGTATGAGCTTCCTAAACTGTATGAACAAGATGTTCCTATTCGTCCAGTTGTATCATCATTTGTGGTGTCAACGCCAGACACAACACTTGCTAGGTGGTAGCCTTTAAATCGGCCGCGGTCCGTTAGTATACGTCGGACCCGCGTGTCGCCACTATCAGTGATTGCAGACCGAGCGCCGCCACACGGCAGGTCTAGAGAGACTCCCTAGCACTCGCCCCAGTTGTACAGCCGACTTTCCTAGCGATGGTTCACTGTCTACATGCGCTCTCATTTGCAGAGACGACAGTTTAGCATAGCCTTCAGCTACGTCATTTGCTTCGACCTAGCTAGGCGCCATATTCTTCAAGAATGAATTCTGAACTGATAATATTGTGAATCATGTACCGTCAAGAGCGACGTTCATCATTAATGGATTAAAGTTAAGTATCAAACTAATTACGTCCGCTTTCTGAATTCTCACTCCTTGTCATGTTCCAGACCTCACGTCAGTATAGTTCTTCCCTCCTCACGCCAGCCTGCGTGAGCTGAAACGCGTGCATTTTGGCCTCCTCTAGTAACACGGTGTTGGCTCTTCTGCCAACACTACATCATTCACTGCTCCATCTTACAAACTAGTCAGTAAACTGGATGTCCTAATTAAGAGCAAGACTAAATTCAAACCAAAGCATGGTATTTCAAACTCTGTGGTCCTAGTAAACAAGTTAAAAGGTATATCTGTCTCACAAAGAGATAAATTAGTATCCTTTGATGTCAGCAGTTAGTTTTCCAACATACCAGTAGTAGAATGCATTGATATTCTGACACAGCTTATGCACAAGTCTAATGCCAATCCTGTGGAATTGAATGACTTGAGACTGGCCACACAAACATGCCTCGCACAGAACTATTTCCAATTCCAAGGGACTCTTTATAAACAATTATATGGCTTAGCTATGGGTTCCCCACTTAGTCCACTGTTGGCTGAAATATTTATGGACCATTTTGAACAAAATTTTCTAAAAACAGAACCTTTGAGTGCAAACATAGATACTGGTTTAGATATGTAGATGACGTCCTGTGTTTGTAGACTGGTATTACAAGACAACTCAACACATTCTTGAAAAACCTAAACAGTCAACATAAAAATATCAGTTCACTACGGAGATTGTTTCAAAATTTACAGAAAAACAACAACTACAGACACAGTAATACCTTCTTGCTCACAACACCCCACAAACACGCAGCTTTCCACTCAATGGTACACCGTCTCATATCTATCCCCATGTCCAGAGATGATTTTAAAGCAGAGTTAGATACAATAAAATTTATTGCCACAGCCAATGGCTACAATCCAGTTCTTATTGATCATATCTTGCACAGGAAACAAAAATAGAAAATTATACCCCTCCTCTATGCCCCACCTGCTTCCCCATCCACTGTCTGCAAGAAATGGTGTACACTACCATTTCTAGGTCAGGTATCACAGATTGTAGCCAAAGCACTGAAATCCTACAAGTATAGGTTTTCCTGCTATTTCAGGAACATGACAGCCCAGTGTGTTTTTAATAGCAAAGACAAGATCCAGTTGTTAGCTAACAGTGGGGTATACAAATCACCTGTTCTGAGTGTGACTAATTTTACATTGGTCAGTCAGGCAGAGACATATCAACTAGGCTGGCTGAACATGACCGCAGCTGGAGGTTGCAGAATTCAGACTCCGCATTTGCTGAGCATGTACTGAGTGGGGGTCACAACTACCAGCCAGTGTCCCATGTACTTTATTTAGCAAACAAAGGCCATAAACTCAACTTGCTGGAAGACCTGGAAATTAACAAACATTTTGCTCACAGTCCAGATCTCATCCTAAATGACCAGACACAGCTCAACACTTCCCCTCTCCTAAACTTCATATGATCATCTTTGTTGTTCATTACTTTCCACACTCTCTTCCTACATATTCGCATTCTCCTGTATTCATTAAGTTGTTTTGTTTTGTTGAAGTTGTCTTTGTATTCCACATAGACTGTAGCTTCAGTAGTTAAGGCTTTCTTTTAACTGGTACTTGTATTACTGTCCATGTTTAATACGCCTTGTAGTTGTCTCATCAAATACTGTTCATATTTTACTTTGCTTATTTATTTAATGAAAACTGCTACACAGCCACTGCTTTGATTATAATATTAATGTTAAAATGCAGTACCACCACACTCTCAAACTGTAGATTCCCTCAAACACCTCCATTTTCCTGCATTTATTTATTGCTGTTTATCATATTGATATTGCTTAAGTTCCTTATGTATTCTGTATTTACATTGATAACTGTCTCTTCTTTTAATTGGTTGTGTATCACTCTCCATGTTTCATACGTCCTGATGCAGCCTTGTCTAGTACTAACTTTATTTTGTTTTATTAGTTTTGTTTATTAATAGAAACTGTTATGTAGGCATGCTATTCCTATTTTGTGCTAAAGGTTTTCCTGTCTATTCCATTGTTATTTATGGACTGTTCAGTTTTTACTTTTTCATTGCAAAGATGTTACGTACTGTATGTTTCTACTTCAGTCTAGATGTGATATTTCTCTTCCAATGTTGTCTGCTAGCATTTAACTTCTTTGGTGATAATACTCAGTAAATTCCTGAAGATGGCTTTGTAAGCCGAAAACCGGATAACAATAAAAGTAATGTTAAGCAAACTGGTGCTTTTCATTTATTAATACTGGCGGGTTTCTTCCAATGCATGCTCTGGAAGTTGCTTATGGATTCGGCCAGTAATGAATTAGATAATGATCTGTCGGATATTCTAAGCTATTTTTTATATCTGTGCTTGCAAATAATAATTCCAGTAATTTCCCTTTAATTCAAGAAAAATTCATTTATTTTTATTTCGCCTGTACTTATAATGAGATAGCACGTCAGTACTAACTGACATCTGTGCGGGCAACGGAAGGATCAATGAGCTGTGTCTTGCATCAGACAGAAATTTGTTCGTTAATTTTAGAAATGAAAAATATGCTCAGCATTGATTATATTTAAAGTTATCGCATGATCAAGATATGTGGAGAATACGCCCAAGTCATTTATTATTAACAAAATTTATAAAATTAAACCATTTACCGTACAATTAATCGCCCTTCGTCTTGAGGTCTTTCAGATTCGATTTAACCTTTATCATGCACTACTCTGGTTCTTAACGACTGTTGTTACCAGCTCTTGCTGACCTGATGTCGAGATAAATCATTGGATGAAATAATGTAGCAGATACTGACTTGAATTACATTATAAATTTACTACAACAATATTTATTTTATTTATCTTTCATCGTCAAAGGATCATCTCATAATGATACAGGATCTGTCAAGGTAAAACGAGGGACGTTCAATAGGTAATGCAACGCATTTCCTTCCAATACTTCACGTTATTCATAACTCTTTTCGCTACAAAATCCTACTTTTCAACATAATTTCCGTTCAATGCTACGGCCTTATGCCACATTACTGATGGGGCCTGAGTGCCCGTATGGGACTTCTCTATTGGTAGACGTCGGAGTCAACGTCTTGCGGCATCAGTAATCTCATCATCGACGTAACGCTTCCCGCAATTCCGCACAGATGCTCCTTCGTTGCTCTTTGTGGTTAAGTAGCGAGGAAACCCAGCCGGCACACACTTTTGGGTTACCCAACTGGCGAACGGTTCCAACTGGTGCACTAGCAGTAGAGACGTCCAGTTTGGCAGAGAGGCGTTTGATTGTGATCCGTCGATCATCTCGAATAAGAGTGTCCGCACGTTCCAACATTACAGTAGTCCCAGCTGTGTGCGTCCAGCCAGCAGGCGGGAGATGGACATGTTTGCGCGGCCTTGCTGCTATGATGACAGACGTCTCGCCCAATGACTCACCACACATTTGTTTACTACCAGATCTCTGTAACCATTTTGCAAGCGTGTGTGATCGAATACCTTCGATGCTCTGGTTTTCCGCCAGAAGAAACACAATGACAGCACCGCTTGGAATGCATCTCCGTGAAAGACACCATTTTGAAGGTTGCGTATAGCGCCGCCACCGATCTGAACTTCATGAAAGAAGGGGCTGAAGCGGGAATATTCCACAATGTCCCACAATAAATTTCACGTTTTTTCAACGGAAACTGGCCGAGGAAAAATGTGTTGCATGACTTAATGGACGCCCCTCCTACAATGCAAACCAGTGGGTCAAAAGAAACAAGACACAGCACGCATAACATGCTTTATGAGGACAGTATGAGTAGTATATAAGGATAGGACAGATGGACGGCCGTGTCCCTGATTAAAAAACCATCCCTCCTTTTGCCTTAGTAATCTAAGAACAGTGAGGAAAAACCATCTCAGAATGACTGGACAAAGCAACTCCATCCTCCAGAATATGAGGTCAGTATCTTAACAGCTGCACTGCCTCACTTTGTAAGTCCCTGCTGTAAAACGTTCTTTGATTTACACAGATATGTTTCATATAACTTGTAATATAAAACAAAATTTCGTTCTTCATTGCCGCACACACTGACACCTGGACTGTGGAGATGCTGCTGTGCCCTTGAATGACCTCCAACCTCCTTTCCTGCCACATTCTACTATGTTCCAAATCGAAAAATGCAGTCACGAATTTTACATCGTGACACATGATTTCCTTGTTAAAGCAGTAAACCTTGATCACGTGTTGAAATGCGACGAACTATTCTAGTTACCCCCTTTCATCACTACCCAATACTCTACGTATTCTAAGTAATGTTTAATTGTGTAGTATACATTTCTTATGAAGAACGTTTTAGCTGTCATTTTTTGAAAACTTTTTCATTCCCTTTGGCAATTTGTTATCAAATTTCGTCCCTGATATTAAATGCTGTTTTGAGTTTTATTTTTGTTTTTCCTGTGTAAATTTAACCCCAAACTACCTCTTGTTCCATGATAATGTATAGAACTGTTAGTGAAGTATTCAGTAATATTTTACTTGATACGCGCCACAGACGGGTAGATGTAATCAATTGGTGGGGTCAGGATGTCCACCTTTGACACAGCTCTTCCACCCTTTTCTGCAGTTTAAACACTCTGTCCGTGTTTTGTGACTGCGACCCCCAAAAACGAATCCCACAGCTAAGAACTGAGTGTACGGAGGCGTAGTATGTCACCGAAAGACACTGGCTGTTACAAACTGATGCTAACAGCAGAACATGCTGATATTCTTTTTGTCACTATCTTTGTCCGTTCATTCCATGACAATCATTATTCGTCCCTAAAAACTTTGTGTTTGCAACACTGTCTATAGATTTATCATCTATGCTTAGTGTTACAGCGTTTTTCCCCTCTTTATGCTGAAGTACTGACTGCTCGTTTTCTTTATGTTCAGCGTTAATTTATTACATGCTACCCAACGGTAAACATTCAAGATTTCATTTTCTTTCTCTAAAAGGAGTTCTGGTGTTTCATCACTGACTATGTTGCTGTCATTAGCAAAGAGAACTTTTTCTGCATGTCTTACAATGTCTGGAAAGTCATTGATATATGTCGAGAACACAACTGGAACCAGTTCGCTACCCTGAGGAACACTTGTCTTTATACGTTTCTTGCCTGACAGTCATTTTTCAAAAATTTAACATCAGCAAACGTGTGAACTACCTGTACCTATTGCACGCTGTTTTTCAAGTAATACTAGTATCACTAATTCGCTATTACTCTTATACCAATAGCTTCTAGTTTGCTTCGTAGTATTTTATGGTCAGCAATGTCAATGACCTTGGACAAGTCAAAGAATATGTTGAAACTTTCTCGGGTATAGAACAGGGTAGTGTCTTCCAAAAGGCGCGATGTTTCGGCAAGTGGACTTCTTGCCGCTTCATGCGTACTTATAGTCTGATTGATCTCTGATGGATGGCGACTTTATGTAATCTCCACGCCTCTCCCGCAGCCTCCATCTGGGCGCTTCCGATTGGTCCGCGGCCTGTGGTGAGGGATGGGCGGCGCTGGGTGGTGGGGGAAGCGTGGCTCCCCGCGACAGATCATGGGCCGCAGTCCTTCCGCGGCCACGGTCGCTTGCGGAACTCTGTCGTCGTAGTGACAATGCTCCTTCTTCTTCTTCTTCAGGTGTCCTGACAGGAGCGGATTTCTATGTAGACTGACGTTGTGTTTTATTCATATTCAAAAGCTTGATCTCAGGCCTTGCTTAACTGGAAACCGCTGTCTGTATTTATCAGTTCGTCATGCAGCCAGGTCCGCACTGCCTCTTTGAGGATACAGTCCCAGAAGGTGTTCGATTGCTGTAACACCTTTTTGCCATCGTAGTTCACGTCATGTCCAAGTGAGATGCAGTGCTCTGCCACGGCGGACTTGGTCGGCTGTGCGTTGTCTGTGTGGCGTTTATGTTCACTACATCTCTACTGTATGATCTGTCCTATATACAGTTTCACGTACTGGAAGGGGATAATGTAAACTCCCGGTTTCCGGAGTCCTATGTCGTCTTTTACTGCTCCTAATAATGCTTTCGTTTTGGATGGAGGGCGAAACACGCACTTGACACTGTATTTTCTTAGTATTCTGCCGATCTTTTCCGATGTGTTCCCAACATATGGTATAATCGCCGTCGTAACCGGTTTGCCTTCGTCCTCGGAAGACTGCGGTATCGGCTTCTTCGGCCTTAAGGCGCGTCTTCTTGTTGTAACCGTTCGCGCGGAACACGGCCTACAAGTGCTGCAACTGAGCTGCTAGGCTGTCACAGTCCGAGATTTCGCTTGCTCTGTGCATCAGTGTGCTCAAACACCATCTCGCTGTGAAGCAACATGACAGCTGGAGGCTTCCAGGTACAAATCTGTATGTGTCGGCTTACGATAGATGCTGTGTCCTAGTGTGCCATCTGGTCTTCACTTGACGAGCACATCCAGAAATGGAAGCTGGTTGTTTTCTTCTACCTCCATCGTGAACTTGATATTCTAGTGCAGCGATTTCAGATTCTGCAGAAAGTCTTGGAGGTATTGTCGTCCGTGTGGCCAGGTTACGAATGTATCGTCTACATATCGAAAAAAGCAAAAGGGCTTGTAGACTGCCGACTCGAGATATTCCCCCACCACCGGCCGCGCACAGCTCGGAAGCACCCAGACGGAGGCTGCGGGAGAGGGGTGGAGATTATCTAAAGTCGGCATCCATCAGAGATCAACCAGACTCCAAGAACGCCTGAAGATGGCAAGAAGTCGGCTTGCCGAAATATTGCGCCTTTTGGACGACGCTACCCGGCTCAATATCCGAGAAATTTTCAAGATTTCTGTACGCCGGGAAAACCTCAGATCACACATCTAAGAATATGCCCGTAACAGTCATCCTTATCAAGAGCTTTATACATCACTTTTTTGAATTCCGTAATTGCCGATATTGTACTTCTCCCACTAGGAAAAATAAATTGTGCTTATTTAAAAAGGTTGTACGTATTAGTCTCCCTTTCATGACTGATTCAATTATTTTTGAGAATGAATATAACAGTGTAACTGGTCTTAGTTTTCAATGCTTTCCTCATTACATTCTTTTAATAAGGCCATCACTCGTGCATGCCTTAGGTAAGCTGAGAAAATACCAGAATTAAGAGCTCATGGATTTCGTTTGCTAACAGGGCTTGTATACTAGCTATGCACACCTTAAGAACAGAAAGGAACCTCATCTATACCTGCTGACGTCTTATTTTCTGTTGTATTGTCTTCCTGAGGTAAAATTTTACTGAGTGAAACAACGTCATTGTGTTTCCTGTGTAAGGCATTGTGGGTGCTCTATGTGTTGTCTGAAGATTTTGCTGCAGCTTCTCCGCAATAACAGTGAAATAATCATTTACAGAATTTGCTACTTCTTCGGGTCTTTCTATTATTCTATCCACATCTTTAATTTGTTTGTTATTTTACATGTGTGACTTTTCCAGTTTCTTGTTTTTTAACATCCCACACTACTTTTCTTTTATTTTTGGCATTATTTTGGCATTGAATGAGATTTTTGCAGCAAGCAGTCCCAGCCTGCATATTTTTTATACCTGTGATAGCACTCTAGGGGTGATAGGGTAGTGTTCTGAAAAGAACTGAGAAACGGAAGTGTCAGTGAGGACTTTCCAACACCCGGAGTTATCCATATACTTTTCTTAACGCTGCAGTAAAAATGGCTACTTCTGGAAATGTCTCATCAAAAATTAGTTTAAACAATGAGATTGAGAAAGCTTAGCATATACATTGGTTTCCATTTAAACTGTACACTAAGGCTATTCAGTCTCACGTAAATATTTCCGTATACTTATGTAAACAACTGTTTTCGTTAATAGTTAACGGAGTTACCTCAGTAAAACTTCGACAAAATTTCCTCTTATTTTATGATTTACATAACTTTTTGTGTTACGCAGGGGAAAATTTCTCTGTTTTTCATTATAAGGATGGAAACAGTGCCAGTTTCTCCTACAAGGAAAAATAGTACTTTCTGGGGAAGGAGAAAGGCAAGATAAACAGGTGTCAGCCAACGTACAAATTTACCTGTACATTTAGGGAAAACAACATCCGTTTCATTCACATGAAAATATTGCGTTGTCTCATCCACACTTATCTATTCCATCCTATTTTACAAGGATAACTCTTTACTTAGTCGCTAAAACACAAAAACTGCTGTACAACCGTAGTTACCGCAAAATCATTGAAACAGATTTTTTGGAAAGCTTTTGTTTGGCAACACTTCATCAGGTTGGATATGACCATAATTCATAGTTGTTTGTGAAAACTGCATTATCCAAAAAGATAATGCCACTTGAATCCTATGTCAAAGGACATATGGAATAGTATAGCGTCAATTAGTAATGCAGATCACAGTAGATTGCGTACTCATAAGCAAGTCCCTTTTGTGGACGGCGAGGTCAGTTTTCCGCCAGTATCAGGCAGCGAACAACCATCAAACGGAATGGAACCATAAATGTAAGTGTCCGTGCTTCTTGTTGAATTGAAACGGCAAAATATCGATCTGTGAGTATACTGAAGCGTGTTAGTCGTGTCGTATAAATATTTGAGAGCAATAATGCGTGAAATGTGAAGTGGAGCGCCCACATAGGCTTCGCCGTAGGAAAATCATGTGCCAGGCTGCAGTTCATCAGTGGGATACTAGAAGGCTGCTTTTTGTCAACAAAAAATATTGCTTACAAAACACTTCTACGCTGCTAAAGTTGGTGGGACTCGCAGAATGTTGACATAACACAGGATATTGAGGGCATACAAAGTAGAGCAGTGTGAATGGTCGCTAGAGAAACGTATAACGATCTTAACTAGCACATGAAAATATTTTTTCTGAGATCGCTGCCAGTAACTACATTTTGTGGCTATTTAAATTATTTAACTAAGCAACATGTTTCAAGATATAAATCTCATCTTCAGGTTAGACTGGCAATACAAAAACACCTAACCAATGTACACACAGATATTAAGAGCGTTCTCTACAGTCTTGGCATGTGCTGTGGTCACGATGTGGAGAAAGAGAAAGATAACCTAATATGAGCGAATATTCGCATCCTGTGTTGGGCCGCTGTTAACATAAATATTTTTTAAATCAGTTGAAATAACTATCTTCTTATCTCCATTGCTATAGTGCCTTGGATCTGGTTTAATCACTGTTGATAAACTTGGAAAAGAAAAATTATACACATCAGTGGCATTTCCGTGCAGTAGAAAGAAGATGGCAGTCAAAACAAAGCTTGTTTCGAATCAGCTATCGGTATGTCTATCCTGATGTTGTCAGTCTTTTTCAATGTTTTCAGCACATTTTGCTGCCGCATCGACGAAGTACTTTACAAAATGAGACACTGTGACAATTTTCTGTTAGAAATTACCGCATAAAAATTCTTTTAAAAATTATAAACATATTGCTGAAATCCAGATAACAACACGAGCTACGGTTACCCGAAGAATAAGACACATCAAGACATCTGATGTTATTGCACGTACAGTAGATTACATAATTACCATCACCCATTACAACAAAATTACTGATATGTGAATGTAGCCACGGGTAGCAGCTATTATTTAAATTTAACATGCTCAAGATGTTCGCCTCTAATCTTGTAATCGGATACTATCGGTTTTTCTGGATTTGTTTTTGGCTTTATCTTGCATACATCCACATTTAGAATGAACTGTCATTCATTACCTCAGGAAAAATTTAATTCAAGTCCTGAATTTTGTTACTATCGTCAAACGATGCTATCTTCAAATCTATATAAAAACAAAAGTATATGTAAATGTTGGTGTGTTCAAAATCTTAAATCTCCAAAAGTTCTTCACCGATTGGTTTGAAATTTTGACACAACGTTGCATTCGAATATGCGCCTGTTTTTATATAGCTACTGAAGCGCCATCTTATAATGCGTAAGTAAATATACAATATATAAAGAGGAGATACTAATACCAAATGATCTCAAATAGTTATTGACAGATTTACTTCACATTTTTACACGATACTGCAATGAAAATTTGGATGAACGTAGGGTATATATGCCAGGGAAACGTAGTTACCTAAAATTTCAAAAAGTTCTTGACCAATTTATCCAAAATTCTTACAGAGCACTTTAATAAACATTTATATGAACATACGTTATATATTTTTCAAAACAACACGATACAGATTTTCTGTTAAAACCAACTGCAAGAGAAAATGCTGTGCTTTGCTCTGCTGTGAATAAGCGCGGTTTTGTTTTCTTTCTTGCAATCAGTTTTAAATACAATGGTAGAGCATTTAAACCAAAAAAGTTGTTTCTCCGATACATATTCTTTCTCATTATTCTCATATAAAGCAAAAATTGTACACACAACAACGTGTTATTTTGTTTTTTTCCTCTCAACTGTTTTTCACACAAAACAGAAAAGTCGATCAGGTTATGATTATTGTACTATTATGTGATCTGAACTCACTATAAGGTTAAAGAAGGCTCAAGATCAGAGAGAAGGGGAGGAGTAGATGGACAGAGAATGGGGGGGGGGGGCAGGAACTGGACATAGTAAGGGGAGAAGGTGACTGACACAGAGAGGGGGGGAGATGTCCAGAGAGAGGGGGGAGGATGAGGAGACGGAGAAAGAGGGGGGAGAAGGAGAAGGCCATAGAGAGGGGGGAGTAGGTTCTTTGAACGTGTATCTAATTACCATACATATATAGCAGTTGCGAAGCACTGCCAGGTTCGCTAGTTGTTAATATGTACTGTGAACACTAGTGGTCCTACGGCGCTTCCTTTTGGCACATTCGATGTTGGTCCATGTGATGGTGTCTTGGTTCGTGGCGGACGATGTGGCATAGTGTGGGACGCCTTTCATCAATCTACGAAGATGGAATCTACCTGTTCACCTGCATCTATGGTTTGCTAGACGTATGTATTCGTAAAACAAGTTGTGTCTCACACTAGTGGTTTTTGCTGAATTCGTGCGGAATGATTTGTAGAAGCTTTTTTTGTATTCTCCGGCAACGACATGATGTTTGAGCTTACTTTTTGTTGAATCCATGCGGATCATTTGGAAAAGCTTTTTTTCCCCTCCAGCAACGTCATGATGTTTGAGCTTAGAATATGCTCTAGGATCCTGAAAGATACGGATATTAGTGATATTTGTCCGTAATTTTGTGTATCCAATAATTTACCATTTTTGTAAACAGGGACAACGTGCACTCTTTTTGGTAAAATGGAAGAACGAGAAGCCGCTGTGGTTTGGAAGGATGACGGCTCAAATCCGCGACCGGCCATCCAGATCTAGGTTATTAGCTGCGCTAGAGATTGTTCTTAGATATGACCTAGGAAAGGCGTTAACTCTGTGGTGTATTCATTGTAAAATCTAACATGAATTCTTTCAGGGTTTAGTACACTGTTCTCTGAAAACAGTGGTTTTTCAACACTGGGAGTGTTACTATCGGTATCTCTAACTTTTCTGAATGTGCAGCTGTGGGATGATTGTACGGTAGCATCCTTGTGCGTGAATAGGTTTTAAATTCGGAATTTAACATTTCTGCTTTCTGTCTGCTGTCTTCTGATTCAGCACTAGATGGACCCACGTTTACTGAATGGAAGATTTTGACTAGAACTTCCTAAGATTTTGCGGCAGGTCCTTCACCAGAAGATGATGCAGTAATGATGTGCAGGTCAATGACCTATAAGATGGCAGCCCCCTTGAGATGTTTAGTCCACTTTTTTAAACAAAAGGGTGGCGGGAAACGTTTCGAGGGTTAAAGATAAAACCACTTCCCAGTCAGAATACATTCCTTCTGCCTGTTACTATTTTCCAACGTTTCTCCCTCTTTTTGGATTAACTATCCGCATTTCGATATATGACAGTAAGTGTCATACCATTACTTTCGCAAATCAACCGATACTAGCCATCACAAACAATATTTGCACAGCAGTATGCTGTACATTGCTGTTTCCCGATTTTCGTTATGTTCAAATTCGCTTTCAACCCATAACAAAAGAGTCGTGACCTATCACGCTCCCATAAATCAGCAGAGAGTTCGGCCGCCCAGGAAAGGCGGTTTATTTCAGAGGAGGGTCGTGACTCGACGATGCTCCTTCGTTTTATGGTAATAACGTTTCGAGAACCTGGAGCCACCAATTACAAATGTCTGTCGGCAGCCAGCACAGTTACTTCTCAGCCACTAGCCCTCTCAAGGTGATTCGTGTTTCTCTTGTAAATGGGAAGCAGGAGAAACGAAATATTCCATGTGCTTTAATCTTCCGACGTACTTACGGGAAACCAGGAGAAACCGCTATTACACGGTTCAACGAGCTTTTGTCTTGGAATGACGTGGACTTGTATTATTACTGTCATTTCTCGCAATGATGCCATAAAATATTGTAGCAAACGTTTGGTGTTCCTGATGAATAATGTCAGAATTGTCGTGGGGCTGATCAACGAAGTGGTAGTTCACTCCATTTACTTGTAGTATAAGAAAACACACTTTTGGCCATGTTTCTCCTTTTCTAATTTTATACAACTAACTTTTAGATTGCAAATCTGGTTGCTAGTGTCACTCATTCAAATATGTATTTACGCCTACTCGTGTACTATGGAACAAAGAATCAATATGCGAGATAGAAATTACTTTGCAAAATAAATTTCTTAACCTCACCGCATTGACAGTGTAGTAATTGGAGTTGACGTTAAATGTCAAATTTTTCACAACATAATACTGACTGGAGGGTATCATTTACCAGTGGCGCCTTGTGCCTAAAGATGTAACAAGAACAACAACGGCTTGTGCAAAATATTACCAATGTCCTAAAGTGCGGTGGCCTATAAAATTTTGACTACATTGAATATATTAATTTTACGTATATAAATTGAACTATTGAAATATAGTTGAATTTTATAATTATTCGTTTAGTAAAATGAAGAAAGGAAAATGAAAAAAGAAAAGTATCGGTGACAATAGAACCCGAACCGACGAATTGCCAGTCAGTGTGTTTGACCACTGCAACACCGGGCTAACATGTTAACTGCTGCTCAAAATCCCTCATACTCTATGCGTAAATCTTTAGAAAGCGTTTTAACTTTTTCTACGACCCACTCAGGTGAATTACTCTAGGTACTTGTAAGAGGCGTCCGTCTCCTTGTACTCACATAGTCTGAGCCAAATCTGTGGGCCTCAATTTACTCCGTCCTGTTCTTGGATTTGCATTGGAAGTAGATGTACACAACTCTATAAATTTCACTTTATCCTTCAAAGGTCAATTGGAAAAATGCCTCTTTATCAGATCTAGAGGAAACGCTAAATTTCCTCATACGCTCGTTTTTTTTCTTTCTTTCAGTAGGCTTTTGACTCAGAGGGGCAGTAATAGTACCTAGATTGAATACATTAATTTTACGTATGTAAATTGAACTGTTTATAGCAAGTTGACAGTCCTTGCACAACTTTGAAGTCTTATCAAGATCTGACTGAAAATTTCCTTAGCTTCTTTCAGACAGTACTACGTTATACACTGAAGAGCCAAAGAAACTGGTACACCTGCCTAATATCATGTAGGACCCCCGCGGACACGTAGAAGTGCCGCAACACGACGTGGCATGGACTCGACTAATGACTGAAATAGTGCTGGAGGGAACTGAAACCTTTAATCCTGCAGGGCTGTCCATAAATCCGTAAGAGTACGAGGGATGGAGATCTCTTCTGAACAGCACGTTGCAAAGCTACCCAGATATGCTCAATAATGTTCATGCCTGGGGAATCCTGCTATCAGCTGAAGTGTTTAAACTCAGAAGAGTGTTCCTGGAGCCACTCTGTAGCAATGCACATGCCCTACACCATTACGGAGCCCCCACAATATGAACAATCGCCTGCTGACATGCAGGGTCCATGGAGTCAGGAGGCTGTCTCCATACCCGTACACGTCCATCCGCTCGATACAATCTGAAGCCGCGCGGTGTGGCCGCACGGTTAGAGCTGCCATGTCACAGATTGCGCCCCCCCCCTACTCCCCCCCGCTCCCCCCGGAGGTTCGACTCCTTCCTCGGGCATGGGTGTGTGTGTTGTTCTTAGCGTAAGTTAGATTAAGTAGCGTGTAAGTCTAGGTACCGATGACTTCAGCAGTTTGGTCCATTAGGAATTTACACACCATCGAACATCTTACAATATGAAACGAGACTCCTCCGATCACGCAACATGTTTCCTGTCAACAAGAGTCCAATGGAGGTGTTGACGGGCCCAGGCGAGCCGTAAAGCTTTGTGTCGTGCAGTCATCAATGGCACACGATTGGGTCTTCGGCTCCGAAAGCCCATACCGATGATGTTTCGTTGAATGGTTAGCACGGACACTTGTTGATGACCCAGCATTGAAATCTACAGCATTCTGCTGATGGGTTCCACTTCTATCACAATAAACGATTCTCTTCAGTCATCGTTGGTCCCGTTCTTGCCGGATTTTATCCATCCGCAGCGATGTCGGAGATTTGATGTTCTACCGGATTCCGAATATACACGGTACAATCGTGAAATGGTCGTACGGGAAAATCCCCCACTTCATCGCTGCCTCGGACAGGCTGTGTCCCATCGCTCGTGTACCAATTGTAACACCACGTTCAAACTCACTTAACCTGCCATTATAGCAGCAGTAACCGATCTAATAACTGCGCCAGGCATTTGTCTTACATAGGCGTTGCCGACCGCAGCGCCGTATTGTGCCTGTTAACATATCTCTGTATTTGAATAGGCATGCCTGTATCAGTTTCTTTGGAGCTCCAGTATAGAAAACTGCATCATCTGCAAAATGTCTGGGGTTACTATTAATATAGTCTGCAGGTCGTTAATAAATAACATGAATAAAAGCGTCCCAACACACTTTCCTGGTATGCACCCGAAGTTACTTCCACATTTGTCGATAACTCTCTGTCCAAGATAATTTGCTGCGTCCTCCCTACCAAAAAGTCCCCAACTTAGTCATAAATTTCGTTTCATACTCTATTCTATCGGCATTTGATAATAAACGCACGTATGGAATTGAGTCAAATGACTTTCGGAAATCAAGAAATACTGCATCTATCTAGCTGCGCTGATCCAAAGCTTTCACTGTGTCATGTCCGAAAAGTGTGAGTTTGGTTTAACATCATAGATGTTTTCGGAATACATGTTAGTTGGCATGGACGTGGTCATCCTGTTCGAGATATCTCGTTATGTTTGAGCTCGGAATATTTTCTAAGAATCTACAACAAATTGATGTCAAGAGCACTGGACGATAGTTTTGGGGATCACTTCTACTACCCTTCTTGTTGACGGGTATGGCCTGTGCTTTCTTCCCATTTCTAGGCACGGTTTTTTTTTATTTGAGGGAACTACGGCACATTAGAGCTAAAAGAATGGCTAACTCAGGCACAATTTCTGTGTGGAATATGATAGGGATTCCATCAAGTCTGGAGCTGTATTCCGTATTAACGATTACAGTTATATCTCAACGGCACTGTCACTGATATTTATTTCACTCATCTTTTCTGCGATGTAATGATTGAATTTGGGCAATACTTCTGGGTTTTTGCTGTAGAGGAACTTTTGAAAACAGAGTTGCCGCGCCGTGTTGCCGCGCGGTCGGAGGAGCTTTTCCACGGTTCGCGCGGCTCTCCCATCGGAGGTGCGAGTCCTCCCTGGGGCATGGGTGTGTGTGTCGTCCTTAGCGTAAGTTAGTTTAAGTTAGATTAAATAGTGTGTAAGTCTAGGTAGGAATTTAAGGAGATGGGACCTGGATAAACTGAAAGAACCAGAGGTTGTACAGAGTTTCAGGGAGGGCATAAGGGAACAATTGACAGGAATGGGGGAAAGAAGTACAGTACAAGAAGAATGGGTAGCTCTGAGGGATGAAGTAGTGAAGGCAGCAGAGGATCAAGTAGGTAAAAAGACGAGGGCTAGTAGAACTCCTTGAGTAACAGAAGAAATATTGAACTTAATTGACGAAATGAGAAAATATAAAAATGCAGTAAATGAAGCAGGCAAAAACGAATACAGACGTCTCAAAAATGAGATCGACAGGAAGTGAAAAATGGCTAAGCAGGGATGGCTAGAGGACAAATGTAAGGATGTAGAGGCTTATCTCACTAGGGGTAAGATAGATACTGCCTACAGGAAAATTAAAGAGACCTTTGGAGAAAAGAGAACCACTTGTACGAATATCAAGAGCTCAGATAGAAACCCAGTTCTAAGCAAAGAAGGGAAAGCAGAAAGGTGGAAGGAGTATATAGAGGGTCTATACAAGGGCGATGTACTTGAGGACAATATTATGGGAATGGAAGAGGATGTAGATGAAGATGAAATGGGAGATACGATACTGCGTGAAGAGTTTGACAGAGCACTGAAAGACCTGAGTCGAAACAAGGTCCCGGGAGTAGACAACATTCCATTAGAACTACTGATGGCCTTGGGAGAGCCAGTCCTGACAAAACTCTACCATCTGGTGAGCAAGATGTATGAGACAGGCGAAATACCCTCAGACTTCAAGAAGAATATAATAATTCCAATCCCAAAGAAAGCAGGTGTCGACAAATGTGAAAATAACCGAACTATCAGTTTAATAAGTCACAACTGCAAAATACTAACACAAATTCTTTACAGACGAATGGAAAAACTGGTAGAAGCCTACCTCGGGGAAGATCAGTTTGGATTCCGTAGAAATATTGGAATACGTGAGGTAATACTGATCTTACGACTTATCTTAGAAGAAAGATTAAGGAAAGGCAAACCTACGTTTCTAGCATTTGTAGACTTAGAGAAAGCTTTTGACAATGTTGACTGGAATACTCTCTTTCAAATTCTGCAGGTGGCAGGGGTAAAATAACAGGGAGCGAAAGGCTATTTACAATATGTACAGGAACCAGATGGCAGTTATAAGAGACGAGGGGCATGAAAGGGAAGCAGTGGTTGCGAAGGGAGTAAGACAGGGTTGTAGCCTCTCACCGATGTTATTCAATCTGTATCTTGAACAAGCAGTGAAGGAAACAAAAGAAAAATTCGGAGTAGGTATTAAAATCCATGGAGAAGAAATAAAAACTTTGAGGTTCGCCGATGACATTGTAATTCTATCAGAGACAGCAAAGGACTTGGAAGAGCAGTTGAACGGAATGGACAGTGTCTTGAAAGGAGGATATAAGACGAACATCAACAAAACCAAAACGAGGATAATGAAATGTTGTCGAATTAAATCGGTTTATGCTGAGGGAATTAGATTAGGAAATGAGACACTTAAAGTAGTAAAGGAGTTTTGCTATTTGGGAAGCAAAACAACTGATGATAGTCGAAGTAGAGAAGATATAAAATGTAGACTGGCAATGGCAAGGAAAGCGTTTCTGAAGAAGAGAAATTTGTTAACATCGAGTATAGATTTAAGTGTCAGGAAGTCGTTTCTGAAAATATTTGTATGGAGTGTAACCATGAATGGAAGTGAAACGTGGACGATAAATAGTTTAGACAAGAAGAAAATAGAAGCTTTCGAAATGTGATGCTACAGAAGAATGCTGAAGATTAGATGGGTAGATCACATAAGTAATGATGAAGTATTGAATAGAATTGGGGAGAAGAGGTGTATGTGGCACAACTTGACAAAAAGAAGGGACCGGTTAGTAGGACATGTTCTGTGGCATCAAGAGATCACAAATTTAGCATTGGAGGGCAGCGTGGAGGGTAAAAATCGTAGAGGGAGACCAAGAGATGAATACACTAAGCAGATTCAGAAGGATGTGCGTTGCAGTAAGTACTGGGAGATGAAGAATCTTGCAGAGGATACGGTAGCATGGAGAGCTGCATCAAACCAGTCTCAGGACTGAAGACAACAACAACAACAACAAAAACAAGCCTAGGGACTGATGACCTCATCAGTTTGGTCCAATAGCAACTTAGCACAAAAACGGAGTTAAGCTTTTCTACTTTTACTTTGCTAAGCTCAGTTTCAGTTCCTGTATCATTCACTACGGACTGGACAGTGACGGACTGACACCCTTTACACACGAACAGATTTTTTTTTTAATTTTGTGGAAGATCATTTGACAAAATTCTGCTACGATAGTCACTGAAGACTTCAAGCATTGTTCTCTTGACAGTCAAACGCATTTCATTCAGCGTCTCTATCTGTGGCGCTAATTTTTGTTTTACACCTATTATGCAGTTGCCTCCGTTTCTTTAGAAGCTTATTTGCAGTGATTGTATACCACGACAGATACCCGCCCCCCGCAATGAACTGTTCTACACATCTATCCAGCACATGGTTAATTATTCTTTTAAACTTGAGTCATAGCTCCTCTACATGCTCCTGTCCTGTGCTAAGAGTTTTGTGTTCCTCACTGAGGTATGACACTACAGCTTTTTTATCTAGTTTACTTAAAACACATATCTTTCTACTTGTTTTAGTTGCACTTTGTACTTTCGGTAATCACTGTTGCCACAAACATGTGATCGCCACTGATATCAGTTTCGACGTGGATATCCCCAAAGAGGTTTGTTGCCATTAGATCGTACATCTTTCCATCATGAGTTGAGCTCTGAACCATTTGTTGTAGACAGTTTTCAGAGTAGGGATTTAGTAATGTTTCAAGGATGTCTTGTCACTCGCACAACTAACAAAATTTTTCTTTCCCCAGTTGATTGTTGGGTGATTAAAGCCTCCAACGATGATCACAGAATGATTGGTGTTCAAATGGTTCAAATGGCTCTGAGCACTATGGGACTTAACTACTGAGGTCATCAGTCCCCTAAAACTTACAACTACTTAAACCTAACTAACCTAAGGACATCACACACATCCATGCCCGAGGCAGGATTCGAACCTGCGATTGTAGCGGTCGCGCGGTGCCAGACTGTAGCGCCTAGAACCGCTCGGCGACTCCGGCCGGCAATGATTGGGGAATTTAAGTACAAGCAAAATGAAGTTTTCGGGTACATCAGGAGGTGAGTCTGGTGGTCGACAGAAGGATCCGATTATCATTTTATGTCCATTCCTGATGCTGAATCTTGCCCAAATAATCTCGCATACACCTTCAATTTCTATCTCTGTTAATCTGTCTTGTTTAATGCGAGAAATATACCACCTGCATTTCTCATTAGATTATCATTTTGATGTAGACGTAAATGGTCCCCAAAACTCTTATCAACTTCATGTATCTGTAGTGAAGTTACTTAAATTTATTCTCGCACATATGCTACGAGTAAGCTGTATCAATTCTGTCAGTAACATCGCACACTTCGTAATATACTAAAACAAGAAATAAGTAAAATAACAAATAAATAGACCCATAAAACAGAGTCGAATTACAGCAGTTACAAATAAAGAGTGGCCAGTCTCGTCGTTAAGCAGCTATCCATCTACATCTACATCTATACTGTGCAAAGCACTTTGAAGTACGTGGTAGAGAGTACGTCCCATTACATCAGTTATTAGAGCTACTTCGCGTTCCGTTCACGTATGGAGCTTGGGATGAACGATTTTTAAATGCCTCCGTTGCGTGCTGCAATTAATCCAACGTTGACCTCACGATCGCTGTGCGAGGAGTTGCGTAATATTCCCAGAATCATCATTTAACGCATGTTATTCGGAAAACTGTCCGGAAAAGGTCGTTCTGGTAATAATACTTTGACTACTTTTGAGTCACTAATTCGTTGAGGAGACATCGGTGAAGATGGCGTATTGTTTTGTTAACCACACAGCAGCAGATGAAGAACAAAGCCGACGCTAAGAACGGCACATTCAAAACCTGTCAACCAAAATGCCTACGATGGAATTTTTCTGGCGTGTTTTATTTCTGTGTTCCTTCTTTTTCTTTAATTAGTACTATCTCTGTTATCAGAAATATGTAATTGATGCATATGGGTTGATGTTGTAGGGGTACTATACTCGGAGACATTTCATTGGGGTGATAAAATCATGGAATAGCGATATGCATATATACAGATAGCGGTAGTATCGTGTACACTAGGTATAAGAGGGCTGTGTATTCGTAGATCTGCCATTCGTACTCAGGTGGCCCATAGAAAAGGTTTACGATGTGATTACGCCCGCACGAGGAGAATTAACAGGCTTCAAATGTGGAATGACAGTTGGAGCTAGACACATGGGACAATCCGCTTCGGAATCGTTAGGGAATTCAAAATTCCGAGAACCATGGTGTCAAAAGAGTGCCGAGAATACCATATTTCTTCCAAATGTGGGGTATTACCTCTCACCACGGACAACCCAGCTGCCGAGGGCCTTCACTTAACGAACGAGAACAGCAGCGTTTGCGTAGAGATGTCAGTGCTAACAAACAGGAAACACTGCGTGAATTAATCGCAGAAATCAATTTGGGATGTGAGGAACGTATACATTAGGACAATGAGCAAAAACTAGCGTTAGAGGGCTCTTGCAGCAGACGACTGGCGCGAGTACCTCTGCTAACAGCACGACATCGCCTGCACTGCCTCTCCTGAGCTCGTAACCACATCGGTTGCACGCTAGACGACTGGAAATCGTCGCCTAGTCAGATGAGTCCCGATTTCAGTTGGTAAGTGCTGACGGTAAGGTTCGAGTGCGACGCAGACACCACGAAGCCATGACCCAAGCCGTCAACAAGGCACTATGTAAGCAAGCGATGGCTCCATAATGGTGTGGGCTGTGTTTACATGGAATGGGACTGCCTCCTCTGGTCCAACTGAAGCGAACATTGACTATAAATTGTTATGTTCGGCTACATGGAGACCATTTTCGGCCATTCATGGACTTCATTTTGGCAAACAACGGTGGAATTTTTATGGACGATAGTGCGCCATGTCACCGGGCCATAGATGTTCGCTACTGGTTTCAAGAATGTTCTGACAATTCGGGCAAATTATATGGCCACCGACATGACCCGATATGAATCCCATCGAACATTTATGGGGCATAATCGAGAGGGCAGTTCGCGAAAAAGTCCTGCACCGGTATCATTTTCAGAATTATGGACGGCTTTCAAGAATGTTCTGACAATTCGGGCAAATGATATGGCCACCGACATGGCCCGATATGAATCCCATCGAACATTTATGGGGCATAATCGAGAGGGCAGTTCTTGAAAAAGTCCTGCACTGGTATCATTTTCAGAATTATGGACGGCTATAGAGGTAACATGGCTCAGTATTTCAGCTGGGGCCTTCCAGCGATTTGTTGAGTCCATTCCACGTCGACTTGCTGCACTACGCCGGGCGAAAGGAGGTCCGAGACGATATTAGGCAGTATCCCATGAAACTATTAAGGCTTTCGTGGCCACTTGTTGACAAACTGCCTATTGGCTTCTGTCTCGGGTTCTTCGACCGACGTTCATCTAATGATTTTACTGACGTTTCGCCAACACGTGTGGCTGGCATTGTCAAAGCTTCACCCTCCATTGCCTTCATTGTCCAGTTCACCACCTGCAATGGAGGGTGAAGCTTTGACAATGCCAGCCACTCGTGCTGGCCAAACGTCAGTAAAATCATTAGATAAACGTCTGCCGAAGAACCCGAGACAAAAGCCAATAGGCAGTTTGTCAGTATCCCATGACTTTCTTCACCTCAATATAATGCCTGTGTAAAATCAGAGGAGTGGACAGCTGAAAGACAATGAATGTGAAAAGAGGTGGTGACGTAAGTTTTTCTGGACATCGAATGTATGAAAAAGAGAATTTGCATGACTCAAGAACTAAGAGTTGACGATAAAGGCTGAGTCAAGAACTTGGGTTTCCAAGTGACTAAAGATGTTGAGATTCCGCAAGCGCATGAGAGCCGACGTGTGAGACATAAATTACGGAAGAATATGGCTTTTCACTTAATTACGTTGAGGAATCATTAATTACAAAAAAACTATTGTGAAGGCATAGCACATCTAATTGCTTTCTGGTCTTTTCTGCTTAATAGAATATTGTATTCCGACAGTTATATTTCGGGCGTTGCGATCGAAGACGACTGAAAACCGGCGACTGCGAGCAAATTAAAGTTATTAGTGGCACCTGGATACTGCTCCAAATGTTTCTGTATCTTCCAGAGAAGCCGATTTGTCGAACATGCACGTCAATAACTTTTTAGTGTATATTCGCGTAAAATCAAGAAAGGCGCCACGTCAAGTTATCAAATTAGCGAAGGCAGAGATTGCAGTATCACTCCTACTACGAACCGTCGTAGGAGAGACTTCTTTGTATATACCTTTGGACATCAAAAAACACTGACTGTAAAAGTGAAGAAAATAAGCAGTCATCCGTACATAACAAGAAGCAGCATAAAATTTAAAGCCTTCTTTCTGTTATGCAGCAAAAACAAAATTATTTATTTAGGAACAAACTCGCTGGCAAAATTAACTTTACACTAGACACATTCATTTGGAGGAACAAAAATTAACAATAATAGTTAACAACTATCACAATTCTTTGTAGCTTGTGATAAGTTGAAAGGTAAAATGTTTTATAACCAGAAATAACTACTTAAAGGCAAGCATTATGACAATATTAGGTAAAGTAACTATCAGGTTTTGTAAAGTTTACGTGTGTAGAGTGTTGCGATATGCATGAAATTTAATATGTGCATTGATAGTTTACCACTGAAGAGAGGTAGCGGGAGAACATTAGTAAGAAAGCAGAACAAAGTAAAAGGAATACTGACGCAGTTGTATACCCACATAGGTATATGTACACCACCCTCATGTCTCTCACAATCAGTTCTGTAGATTACTGAGGATATGGCTCTGAGCACTATGGGACTTAACATCTGTGGTCAGTCCCCTAGAACTTAGAACTACTTAAACCTAACTAACCTAAGGACATCACACACATCCATGCCCGAGGCAGGATTCGATCCTGCGACCGTAGCAGTCGCGCGGTTCCGGACTGCGCGCCTAGAACCGCTAGACCACCGCGGCCGGCCTACTGAGGATATATAGTGCGTCAATATGTGTTATATGCGCGGAAACATTGAATATGACTGAAGTATGTCTTCACCTGCAGACAACATGTGGTAACATGCAACCACAGATACGAAGGGATCGGGTTCTAAGATCAGTCTCAAGGAACATGCATGTAGAATGCAATGTTATGTTGTTACATACAAAGCAGAAGATAAAAATATATTAGTATGTCCAATTTCTTTACATGCAGTATACCCTATAGATTGCTGTCTGAACCATTTCTACTTTGGATTGTACAAGAGTTCCTTTCTGTTATAAATCTACCCTATATGCGCTGTTTTAGATAATCCCAGAATATCGCTCTCCCCTCCATCCTCCCCCCACCCCCCATACTGGCACTCACAAAGAAATCATGGACTGACATTATGACGTATGCAACAGCCTTACACAATGCATGGGAAGAAGTATGCGATGAAAAATACGGCAGAATAACTGCCAGAGTTTACCACTAGCATCACCACTGCCCTCACATCAGAAAGCACAACTTGCAGAAACATAAAGGATTGTCTGAGAGAATCCGACCTTCATATCTAATTGAGTGTCACGTACATTGTCCAATCACATTGATGTGACCAACTGTCAAAAGCCTGAATAATCATATTTTGAAGTACAGACCGCTTCGAGACGTGGACAATGAAAGTCAGTGAGGTTCTGGAAGCCATGCTGACTCCAATGCTGCGGGCAGCTGCGCTAGGTTTCTCGGTTGAGAATCCACGATGTGATGAGCCCGATCGAGTTGGTCCCATGAATTCGCGACTGGGGAGTTTGCTGGGTAGAGGAGTACAGTAAACTCATTCCTGATGCTCTACGAACTAGGCATGCACACTACGAGACGTGTGGCACGTTGCATTGTCGTACTCGTGGAAGCCATCATGCCAAAGAAAAAAAAAACTGGGTGTAGTCATAAACATAGTCCCCAAGAATAGATGCGTACTTGTGTTGATCCATTGTGCCCTCCAGAATAAAACGAAAACATTCTCTAGACCATAACGCTCACGCCACTGGCCTGGACCCTTCAGACGATTGTTGCAGGGTGTTCGTTTTCAGTTCGATGGAGCATAAAAGTGGTTTATGATGTGTCGACAGAAGTGCCGACACAGTGTGATGTGAGGGGACCGCAATGCACGCTATAAACACACGAAGGATGGCGTGAGGTCTGAAACAGGATACTTAATGAATGCTATAAAGAAAAGTACGTAGCTTTTGGAATACTTAACTTTAATCCATCCTTGTTGTATACATCGTTCTTGATGAGACATGCTTTATACGATAAGTATCAATTGCTATGTAAGGCTAATGGCACCTTGCTAGGTGGACCGCGGCCGATTTAAAACTACCACCTAGCAAGTGTGGTGTCTGGCGGTGACACCACATTTTACCTGAAAAGGCCACCTGTCACCACTCAATGTACTTCCATTTGTGGTACTGGTGTACAAATTCCAGTCTTCATCGCCGATGAGGAGCATTCGGCATGGGTGCATGAACCAGGTGCTTGCTGCGATGCCCATAGCCAACAAGTGCGCTGAACTGTGGTTGAAGAGACACTGTTGGTAGTCCCTTGGTTCATCTGGACGGTCAGTTGCTCAACAGTTGCAAGTCTATTCGTCTATGTACATTTCCGTAGCCGTCGTTCACCCCAGTCAGACATGGCCCATGGTGAATCACAGTTTACTCGGCGCCCGTTTGGATGCCATGCACATTATACTTTAACCACAGCGGCACACAAATAGTTTACAAACTTAGTAATTTCGGAAAAGCTTCCACCATTGGCCCAAAAACCAATGATTCTGACCTTTTGGATGTCAGATAAATCACTACGTTTTCGCATTAGGACAACGATTCCATTGTTTTCCGACCCGCCCCCCCCCCCCCCCCCCCCCGTCCCTCTCGCCCAACACGCTTTATATACCATCCAGTGTTAGTAATGCCACCTGCCATCTGCGAGTGTTTATTACACATTGACGCCAATGACGGACTGCGTATTTCCACGAAGACCTTCCAGGCGATCATGGCGCGTACTGGTTGATTTCCCCCTTTTGGGAGCCATAGTACAACCAGAAGATATCGTCGCAATAACACTTCAGAACAAATTAGTGTACTTCCACTTTTCTTAGCCTTTCTTCGTACATAATCTTAAGAGAACCGTATTTATTGCCAACCAGCATGGTGTATTATTACGATCTTTTATTAGCGGACACGTTCTAATATAATCATGAGACGTATCACATATTTAACGTCACGATGACTGCATATTATATACGCCAGATGCCATGAAAGGAAAAAGAAGTTCCTTCAGTTAACAAAGTAATAGTCAACGTGTAGTGTCTTCATTGACAATGCAAAATAGAACACAAACGAGAAAACGTAATAGCAATCCTGAGCGATCAGGGGAGTAAATGATTGCTCCAAGGCCCCATATAAAAAATCTCTGTGACGTGCGACGGTCCCTGTTCCTTTACGGACCTCCAGTAGCGGAGCTGCAGGTGTGACGTGAGCAGCAGCCGGTGCTAAATTAATTCCATTTGCCTGCAGTCTGCAGGTTCGCCATTCGTTGGCGGTGTTATTCGATTGACGCGGCCTAATGGCTTTGCGGATATGGTGACGCTAATGTCATTTACTTCCGCAGCGTGCGGCGGAGTGAGGTGTGGAGTACGCTTTGACGTACTACCAGACCGCAGGCGCACCGCCCGCAAATGCGACTGCTCGTGTTACATGCGAAGCCAGTGTCTGCCACAAATGGAAGTCGCTGATGCTCCCTGCATAGCTTCATATGGGTATAACCTTGTTATGTTCTAGTATGCTTCACTTCAGTACTAAGCCTTAACTCACCTAATCTGTTCACGTCCAAATTTTTCTTTACTTTGAAGATATCTTCATTCTGACTGCTGATGATGTTCAGTTTACTCGATAAACAGCTTGTCGCTTATTGTCATAACGTCAATAGTTTTCAATGTGTTAAACACAAATTACAAAAAAGTAAAATAGGGGGACACCGTTTCTACCGGACTATTATTTTAAGTTTATAATTTAATTAACACTACTAGCTATTTTCGAGGGTGCTCTCATTTCCAAATGCACAACAGACGTGGGTAAGTAGTGCAAAACAAAAATCATATGCCATACGGAGATACGTATATGATTTCCGTTTCATGCTACTTGTGGAGTTCTATGGAGTTGAGAACGAGAACATATTCGAAACTAAGCTGGTAGTGCTAAGGAAATACGAATCTAAAATAACAGCCAGATGGAAATGATGTAGTTCTTTCAGTTATTCGAGGCTGTGTTGCTCCTTCCCCGATGAAGGTGAGTATCTTAACACTAGTCCGCAGCTCGTGGTCTAGTGGGCAGCGTAGCTGCTGCTGGGTCAAGGGGTCCCGTGTTCGATTCCCAACTAGGTTGGAGATTTTCCCTGCCCAGGGACTGGGTGTTTGTGCTGTCCTCCTCCTTCTCCTCCTCCTCCTACTCCTTCTCCTCCTCCTCCTCATCATCATCATTCGTGACAGTGGCTAGATTGGACTATGTAAAAAATTGGAGGCCACGCTGTGTGACCGCGCGGTTAGAGGCGCCATGTCACGCATCGTGCGGCCCCTCCCGCAGGAGGTTCGAGTCTTCCCACGGGCATGGTTGTGTGTGTTGTTCTTAGTGTAACTTAGATTAAGTTACTTTAAGTAGTGTGCAAGTCAAGGGGACGATGACCTCAGTAATTTGGTCCCTTAGGAATCCACACACATTTGAACATTTGAAAAAAAAATTGGAGTGTGAAAAAAACCGGGACTTCGTACGGGTGCTGATGACCGCGTAGTTGAGTGCCCCACAAACCAGTCATCATCATCGTCATCTTAGCACTAGTATATGTTCATGGTAAGCAAATCCGCCATAGGTGTAAAATAATTTTATTGACCGAAGTCTTACACGATGGAAGTCGCTATACACTACCACGGTTTCGGGGTCCTAGCCCCATCATCAGACGTATCTGAAATCGGAAGTAAAAGAACAGTTGTAACATACTCCATCAAAAAATTTATAAATTTAAAAAAATCAGATATTAACATTTAGAAACAAAGAAATACGATGAAATGAATGAAAAATAGCCTACATAGAAGTGGTAGGATGTCACGTACATGCCCGAATAACTAGCAGACAATCATCTACCGTAAGCAGACCATCACATAAAATCCAAAATTGTGGCTCAAGGAACCCCAATTCTCCAGCATGGCCTAGGAAAGTTCCTCTTGTCGCAAAATGCCACCGGAAATGCATGCAGTCTATAAAAATAAAACCACCATAGGACATAAGGTCGCAGTCACGCACTGGAACAAAGTTAAACTAAGTAACGACCCTGCGCTGCAGAAAGCGCAAATCATTTTCCAACCTGATATGGCGAACCACAAGAAAACGCCTACATTTGAGGCTGACACTTAACCGAACCATGATACACCGCGCATGTGTGACCCGCATGGCTACGGTAAGCGGGCTGAGCAGTCACGCTGCAGGCGCTATTCGTGGTGAACGCCGTGAAGGGGGCGCGTAACACGTCTGTCCTAATGTCCTATGGCAGCTTTATTTTTATAGACTACATGCGTTCCTGGTGGCAATTTTAGGGCAAGAGGCATTTTACAAGGTAACTTTGAAAACTGGAGTTCTTTGCAACCACAATTTTTGACGTTATGTGAAAGTCCACCTACGGTAGTTGTTTGTCTACCAGTTATTTGGGCATGGCCATGACGCCCTACTGCTGCTAGGTTGACTGTTTTCTAATCATTTCACCCGATTTTTTAAAAAATTTCTTAGTTGTTTAATGAAGTAGGTTACAGCTGCTTTTTTAGTGTAAATTTCAGATACACCTGATGGGGCTAAGACCCCGAAACTGTGGTAGTTATGCCTACTGCTGTTGTATAAGACTTTGGTCAATAAAACTATTTTATAACTGTGACGTATTTATATTCCATAAATATTTAGCAGAAGAGTTGGGATGTCCCACAAATTAAAATTTATAAAAAAATTGTGCTAATGCAGCAGCCCAGTACGTCGTAAGATAGTCAACAATTTGACGCTATCTGAAAGTTGAAAAGTATTTTCGGCGAAAGATAGTATTTACAGGCTATGATTCCTCTGTAATGAATGCAGCAAAAAAAAAAGTTTCGCTCAGTGCAGAAGCCAACAATAATAGAAATTTGCAGATAAAGATATAATAACACATTTATGAATCATTATAATATTGGAATTTTCTATGAGAAACGAAGAAGTCTATTATTTATAGTGTTGTAAGTAAGTTACTGTATGGACCATAGACTCTACGTCAATGTGTAATAATTGTGTTATACGCACCACGCGCTAGATTTTTTCCTTGAAGTGTAAAGAGACAGTGTCAGTTATCGTAAAAAGACTGTATCTGGAAGGAAACTCTTGGAGACAAAATAAGTGATCCAGCTAAGGCTATTGTTCCCTTAGTTGTAAAATCGTTCAAATGGCTCTGAGCACTATGGGACTTAACTTCTGAGGTTATCAGTCCCCTAGAACTTAGAGCTACTTAAACCTAACTAACCTAAGGATATCACACACATCTATGTCCGAGGTAGGATTCGAACCTGCGACCGTAGCGGTCGCGCGGTTCCAGACTGTAGCGCCTAGAACCGCTCGGCCCCACCGGCCGGCCCCTTACTTGCATAATGAATATGGAATTGTTCAGAAGAAGTACAGAGTGTTTGCAGGAAATGTTACAATAATACATTGCAATATTGTGAGATACAAATAAAAGTCGGATCCACGAGACTGATGGTGAGGCAACTGGAATTCTTCCACTCTTTATTTTATTAAGATCCTGTAACACACTGCAGTATATCACGATGGAGAATTAAAAGCTTGGATGCAGCGGTTGAGCCTGGAGTATATGGTCTATGCAAGATTCTACACCTGCAAGTTCCTACATCTGGCATGTGTTGCACCGAGCGGATCCTGCCGACTGATTTACTAACTTTCAATTTTCAGCCAATTCTAGATAAATTTATTAGCTACTGACTAAATACATTGTTGTACGTTTTGCTGAGGGTAGTTGCCAGTAAAATCGAGGAGTAGTGTGCTGGCGTAAGCTGTCGCCAGCACACCAGTCGGCAAAGATGAAGCAAAGATCGATTAGTAGGCGCTGGATCATGAGCTCCTATCACGAGAGAGGCCAGAGACACGACGACAAGCAACAGGCTGCCAACGCCCTCTTGAAAGCGTGTACGAGTACTTAGGCCGCCGCCGCTGACCAGAGGGCTTCACTGACTCATTCTTCCAGTTTGGCGTCTGTCAGTACACTCGCCGAGCGGGTTCAGTTCACGTCACAGGCTACGACAGTTCAAAGCGACCAGATTAGTGATCATAGTGGGACTTGTACTTCACCAGCAGTGAGACTAAAGTTTGTAATAGCAAGATTACCGATATTGTCTGCAAGAGGACTATTACTGATGAGCTTGTACCGCAACACATGCACTCTATTCAAGTTAAGTAGATGTTCATGTAAATAAGGAACTGTATTAATCCACGTGTGCACTTGTGTTTTAGAAAGAGAATACCAGCCACCCATAACAACATCCTCTCCCTTGCTCCCTTGTGGTACAAGACTCTACAGATAGTATAACGGGGAAAGTGAAAATGGAATAAGAATGCACATTATAATCCCTGTAGTGCTGTAAATTCAAATACGGTCACCTAAAACAACATCGCTTTCCGAGGAAACTAATGGTAGCTACTACTGAAGTTTGTTTGCACAACGATGAAATAAATTTGCGGGGATGACAGAGAGAAAAAGGAAAGTGTCACTTAGAAACAAACAAATTAGTTGGAAGTTACGAAACGCAAACGTGTTGTGGGATTGCTTACTCACTGAAATACATGAATATAAGACTTGTTTGTTTGTACGATATAACAGGTTTATTCTCTATTTAGTTACTGTAAAGATGCGAGGAGAGCGCAGGGACAGGAGGTGTCTCCTGTTCTGAGCACAGGAGGAACGCTCCAGCATGTGTTCGCCAGAGCCTCAACTTCCCCTACTGTTCTTGAATCTCACCAGAGCGCGGTTCCTCATGTTTAAAACATTAACTGTAATTTAAAATCAAAATCAGTGTCGGTTGTAAACGAAAGCACTGTGTCACTTGCTGAACGCTGAGAGAAAATTCAGCGTACATCTCGGCAACCCAACACAATTACGCAGCAAGAGAGCTCTGTGAGAAAGTAGAGCACCCAGTACTTTAATTTTGGCTGTTAGTATTTCATCACATCATGTCACACATTGACATACTACACAGTCTATATATGAAACGTGTGGTTGGCCTACTGATTTTGCAGTGCACGGTAGAAATGATTTTCCAAAAACTACTGTTACAAAAGAAATGTGCAACACCGTTATGTTTTAAGGTTACTTCACGGGCTTCTCGTTACAGCAGATTTATTTAACTCTGAAAACTTTTTTTCGTATGCGAGTCAATCTCGCATTCGTTGTTGCAGGCTTGTGGAGAAATACAGAGTGCGGCACGTAAAATCGGTCCGTCGAACGCAACGATAATGTTCCATTGCGCACGTCAATACTAATGGAAAACGAGGAACATTCGGGTAACGAATACGACATTATCGAACACTCTCACTAACCCGGCTTCACACAAAGAGCCTCTTTTCTCAGCTGGTTCTGACAAGTTTCACTGGCTGAGGCTGCAGCTGCCTTACACAACAACGAAGTTCCGCGCAGTGTCGGTTTATCAGAAGAAATGGTCGTGCGCGACTGCTTGAAATTTGTTTCAGGAGAAAGTTCCAGGGCGATCTGTGCCAGCAAAAAGCACATACAGGAATTTATTGAAAAATAATAGCGTACAGGATCTGTTCCAAATGCTCCCAGGAACGAACCACCACCTGTCTGCACACATGAATTAAAGAGTCAGGTGCAGGAGATAATGGCAAGGCCTCTTCGTAAGTCAACCAGAAGATTTAGTCAACAACTTCATGCGAGGAAGATGCAGACGTGTTTTAAGAGGACTGATGTTAAAACCGTACCGGATAAGTGTTGTGCGAGAACTGAAGGAGCCTGATCTGCAGAAGAGGGTGCATTTCCGTTCATGGCTGCTGAGAAATTTTGACACGGGTATCTTGGACCCACTAAGCCTCATCATGAGTGACGAGGCGTGGTTTCACCTGACTAGGTACATAAATTCCCAAAACAACCGGTAATGGTGGACAGAATACCCATACGCAATCCACCAGGTACCCTTGCATGACGAGAAGATTGGTGTATGGTGTGCCATTTCCGCCACACTCCTTGTTGGGCCCATATTCTTTGCGAGAACAGTGAACAGCGACTTGTGTTTAGGAGTGCTGGAAGACTCTTATTCGAAGCTGACAGAAGAGGAGCATCGGTAGGTTACTTTCAGCAGGACGATGCAATATGCCACACTTGAGCTGCATCATTGACCCATGTGCAAGAGATGTTTACACCAGAGAGGACAATTAGTAAAGGATTGTGGCCTCCTAGGTCACCATGCTTGGCCACTTGTGATTTTTACTTGTAGGGACTGTTAAAGAGAAGAGTGTATGAAACAAGTCCACACACGATTGAAGAACTCAAGACTAGGAATCAGGATGTCATCAATAGTATCACAACACAAGAACTGGTAAGGTGATATATGAATCTCCTCATGCGTGCTCACGTGTATGCTGAAGTAGACGGAGAACACTTTCAGCACCTACTGTGAAGGTGACTAATCACATTTGACACATTACATTTCATTTTATGTTCATGTGTTGACTTTATGGGCCAGTTTTACTTGATGCACCATGTGTTTCGTTGCTTAATCCAACAAGCGTAGAACCAACTCACCGCGACTAAAAAGTTTAAAAGCCTTATAGATGTAGTTCCACTTATATTTCCGATGCAAAATAATTTTCTGGACCATTCTGTGAAATTATTAAACTTCTGAAAGCGATTGTTGCTATACTGATAAAATATGAGGCAAAGCGAGCGTTTTCTATCTTTGATGTGCTGTGAGTCAACAATTACCATTGCTCCCTATCGAGAAAGACTAAGTACACAGTATCGTAGACTACCGTGAATGCATCATTGATAAATTGTCTGCTCTTTCGTACAAGCATTCAGCATTAAGGTAAATGTATAATGCATACCACTTACTACGTTACGGTTCTCATTTTAAACGACGTTAATTATTTGCAACTTTATACTCCATCATCCAACGAACCCCCTAAAAAAATACAAACAAACACTGATTCCCTGACTGCCTAACTATTCAATATACACACATCAAAAAACGTTTTGCATTACCCCAGTTCCCAAAACTCCTGAAGATAAACGTTGACTGTGGATATTGTATCGCAGATACAGTTCCTTTGTTTAGAGATGTCACTAAACCTGCCCAAAGATGTAAACAACCATGCATGAACAGCGTCTATTAGACGGATGGGGTCCGACAGCCGATCAGTTCCAGTCATTCCACCAGATAGGAGGTACACGGCTCGTGTTATCTTTAGTTCAATCATGCCTAGACTGTCAATACCGCGGTTCGATCGCGTCCGCATTGTTACTTTGTACCAGGAAGGGCTCTCAACAAGTGAAGTGTCCAGCCGTCTCGGAGTGAACCATAGCGATGTTGTTCGGACATGGAGGAGATACAGAGAGACAGGAACTGTAGATGACATGCCTCGCTCAGGCCGCCCACAGGCTACTACTGCAGTGGATGATGGCTACCTACAGATTATGGCTCGGAAGAACCCTCCCAGCAACGCCACCATGTTGAATAATGCTTTTCGTGCAGCTACAGGACGTTGTGTTACGACTCAAACTGTGTGCAACAAGCTGCATGATGCGCAACTTCACTCCCGACGTCCATGGTGAGGTCCATCTTTGCAACCACGACACTATGCAGTGTGGTACAAATGGGCCAGCAACATGCCGAATGGACCGCTCAGGATTGGCATCACGTTCTCTTCACCGATGAGTGTCGCATATCCCTTCAGCCAGAAAATTGTCGGAGATGCAACCCGGTGAGGCTGAACGCCTTAGACACATTGTTCAGCGAGTGCAGCAAGGTGGAGGCTCCCTGCTGTTTTGGGGTGGCATTATGTGGTGGTCATAGAAGGTGCCATAACAGCTGTACGATACGTGAATGCCATCCTTTGACCGATAGTGCAACCATATTTGCAGCATATTGGCGTGGCATTCGTCTTCATGGACAACAATTCGCGCCCCCCCTCGTGCACATCTTGTGAATGACTTCCTTCAGGACAACGACATCGCTCGACTAGAATGGCCAGCATGTTCTCCAGACATAGAGGACGTGACCCACCAACCACTCTGAGGGATCTACGCCGAATCGCCGTGGAGGAGTCGGACAATCTGGACCAACAGTGCCTTAACGAACTTGTGGATAGTATACCACGACGAATACAGGCATGCATCAATGAAACAGGACGTGTTACTGGGTATTAGAGGTACCTGTGTGTACAGAAATCTGGACCACCACCTCTGAAGGTCTCGATGTATGGTGGTACATCATGCAATATGTGGTTTTCATGAGCAATGAAAAGAGGGGAAATTATGTTTATGTTGATGACTGTTCCAATTTTCTGTACAGGTTCCGGAACTCTCGGAACCGTGGTGATGAAAAACTTTTTTGATGTATTTCGTGTAGTTGGTGGTATAGAGTTACATAAGTGCTTCTGTCCCAATGAGTGCGAGAGGTTTCACCAACGTGCATAGGCTACTTGAATTAAGTAATGTGAATCAATTTCAGCTTATGAACATGTAATCGACTCCAAATACTTAGCCGTTCCTACAGCGTCTGTAAAAACAGTACATTTAATTTTAAATTACACAAAATAGATTACGACTTGTAGCTTTTTCGCCAAAGTGGTGATATTTATTTGAAAGACAACTGTGCTGGTTGCAGCCGAATGTATCCACAGAGCGTGTCACATTTGTTTGTAGAGTGGTGCTCTCCCAGAATAAAATATGAGCCTCAAAGAAATATGACCGACTACAGCTTTTATTTTTCATATGATAAATACACTCATGCTCATAAATTAAGGATAATACTGATACATGTTGGAACAACGCTCTGGTGGGCGGTTTGCGGGTTTAAATCACCTTGGGGTATGACCATGTGGTGCATTTGACCTGTGGTCGTAACACGGTGGTGCTGGCAGCAGTCCACATACGCAGAGGTGTGTTGGTACATGGCAGAGAACGATGCGGCGAGTAAGTGTGCAGACGCTTTCAGACGTGCTAATGGTGACTGTGTGTTGAAAATGGCTCAAAGAACACATATTGATGACGTTATGAGAGGTAGAATACTAGGGCGACGGGAAGCGGGTCAAACACAGCAGGTAGCAGCACGGGCCCTCCGTGTGCCACAAAGTGTGATCTCAAGATTATGTTAACGATTCCAGCAGACAGGAAACGTGTCAAATGATTCAAATGGCTCTGAGCACTATGGGACTTAACTTCTGAGGTCATCAGTCCCCTAGAACTTAGAACTACTTAAACCTAACTAACCTAAGGACATCACACACATCGATGCCCGAGGCAGGATTCGAACCTGCGACCGTAGCGGTCACGCGGATTCAGACTGTAGCGCCTAGAACCGCTCGGCCACCCCGGCCGGCGAAACGTGTCCAGACGCTACAGTACGGGACGTCCATAGTGTACAACACCACAGGAAGACCGATATCTCACCATCAGTGCCCACAGGCGGGCACGAAGTACTGGAGGTAGCTTTGCTCAGGACCTTTCCGCAGCCACTGGAACAGTTGTCTCCAGACATACAGTCTATAGACGACTGAACAGACATGGTTTATTCGCCCGGAGACATGCAATGTGCATTCCACTGACCCCTAGTCACAAGAGCGCCCGTAAAGCCCAGTGTCAAGAACGCAGAACATGGTCATTGGAACAGTGGTCCCAGGTTATGTTCGCGGACGAGTCCAGGTATAGTCTGAACAGTGATTCTCGCCGGGTTTTCCTCTGGCGTGAACCAGGAACCAATACCAACCCCTTAATGTCCTTGAAAGGGACCTGTATGGAGGTCGTGGTTTGAAGGTATGGGGTGGGATTATGATTGGTGCACGTACACCCCTGCATGTCTTTGACAGAGGAACTGTAACAGGTCAGATGTATCGGGACGTCATTTTGCACCAGTATGTCCGCCTTTTCAGGGGTGCAGTGGGTCCCACCTTCCTCCGGATGGATGATATCGCACGGCCCCACCGAGCTGCCTTCGTGCAGGAGTGCTTTGAAACAGAAGACATCAGGCGAATGGAGTGGCTTACCTGTTCTCCAGACCTAAACCCCATCGAGCACGTCTGGAATGCTCTCGGTCGATGTATCGCTGCACATCTTCAAACCCCTACGACACTTCAGGCACTCCGACAGGCACTGCTGCAAGAAAGGGAGGCTGTAAACTAGCAGCCCTTCGACCACCTGATCAAGAGTGTGCCAACGCGTTGTGCGGCCTGTGTACATGTGCATGGTGATCATATCCCATATTGATGTAGGGGTACATGCGCAGGAAACGGCGGCGTTTTGTAGCACATGTGTTTCGGGACGGTTTTCTCAGCTTATCACCAATATCGTGGACTTACAGATCTGTGTCGTGTGTGTTCCCTATGTGCCTGTGCTATTAGCGCCAGAAGTTTTGTAGTGCCACATTGTGTGCCATCACATTCTGCAATTATCCTTAATTTATGAGCATGAGTGTAGAAGCATTCGCCTGCGTCATCCTGTAATGACGCAGTAGTAAAATTCTGCCTTGCTTTCCAAACACTGCACATCGGTGGAATACTTATAAACAAACTATTATAACTGCGTGTCTGTAAAAGTAATTTTCTCACTGATAACAGCTTAAGTAACTGCAGAAACCATTCCCTCAGTAATTAAGCAACTTAATAAGCTGATACTGTGCAACGTGGCACAGTAGGCCTTGAACGACTTTTCATCTTTTATTAAATGACTTAATTCGGGGTGTAAACAAGTCCTCTTTCAGTAACGTTCGTAATATCGTGGCTTTTAAATGTTGTTAAAACGTGATTGGCGTACTGTCAAATTTAAATTACAGTAGTTCAAAAGGAAAATACCTTTAACAACGCACAGTAAGCATTTTTATTTAACCTGTGTACTCAGACGCGTGTCGTCTTACTTACAAGGCATCCCCCAGCGAGTGTCCTGAAATATTACACGATTTTTCCATTTGCACATACTGGGTAAGTCACGTAAGACGTAACAACCATTTTATTACTTGAACGGTTACACATATCAATACGCGGTTATCAGTAAACGTTAGAGCGTCGAGGGTCACGTATGTTTTTATTTGGTTAATACGTTTAGTGCTGGTATCAACTGAGATTTTGAAGTAGGTAGCATTTTAAACGGAACGGTGTACTTTTTATAAGAGCATTCGATAGCTCTTGAGAAGACAATTACAATGATATAGAGTTTGTTAATGTTGACGTTGAAACCTATCGTAAAATGTTTGAGAAATTTCGCAGAATGTGAGAGCATGATAGCTGGAAACGGCATTTGCAGTGTAACCCTGCCAAGCAGGCGTCTCGGACCAGGCTGAGTAGGTATGCCTGCGCTACGAGACTAGATCTTTATTTCCCCTTGTACCAACTTAAGATCTAGATACAGTTTCATCTACGGCTGTTACATACGGAAATACGACATAGGATAGAATCTAGAGTATCACAAAAGACCTAAAAAACTATTTCACATTTGTGTATTCTCCCAGAGTTACGTGAGCATTTATTCTCATGTCTACATAGTTATTTATGAACATTGTCTCCCTGTCGACGATCACATTTCCCTCAAAGAGAGACCATCTTCTTAATACCGTCACTGTAGTCCTTGCTCCGCTTCCTCACCATCAAAGTCCTCGAAAGTGTTCCTTAGGATTCTGAAATAGATCAAAATCGGATGGAGGCAAGTCGGGACTGTATGGAGGATGATGCAAGGCGTCGGAATGTCGCAGATGCCGCGGGACACGGTCATGCTGAAGCAGAAGATTCTCGATGTGTAGACGAACTCCTCGAATTCGTACTTTCAGTCCACGCACCGACATACTTAAGCTGCGCACAGCTAGATATACGTTACAATTCGGATCCTCTAGGGGCACGTGGTTGAAGCTGGACGTCAGCGAAGCGGGAAAGTCGACGGAGTAATATATATGACATGACATACCTCAACCGATATCTACAACAGAGTAAAAAATTCTGGGGCATTTCTTTTCAGCACACCATCGTACACGAGCAAAATGTAGGACGTATTATTTAGTACAGAGTATGGCAGTCGATGTTTTAACAAAGCGCTAATTGAAAATATGAATTTATAGTACCCCAACTGAAGACCGGCGACGCCCCGAATGGAGTATTGGGATAAATAAAAAGTACACAAAAAATTCGCTTGTTGCTATATTTCTGACAGTGATGTAACCCAATCCACGGAGAACAAAAGTCAGTAAAATGGATAGATTGTTGAATTCAAGAAGGTTTTCGCTCCTTTGACTATCATGTTTTGTACTCATGTTGATGATGAACATCAGTTTCGAACGGAATGTACAAAGGTTGGACAAAAAGATCGAGAAATGCATGCTCGAACATAAATTCAAATGCGAACCACGTCTGCAGGTCGTGCATGTGAGCACAAACGGCGCCTGTGCAGTGTCCTCAATACGCTGTAAGCGTCACTCGTGAACAGAAGCGTTCTGTGTTGTTGTGAGTGCCTTATGTCAGTGTATTTGAAAGTGGGTGCTTCCGTAGCCAAGATATCCGAAGTATTTGCCGTTTCAAGAGACACCGTATCGAATATTTATACGGCGTACAACGAAAGCAGAAAAATATCATCCGGTAAGTGACAAGGCGGATGAAATTGTGTGTTGAGTGGCCATGACACACGGTTACTGAAGAGGACTGAGACGATAAAAGAGAGACAACAGCTCCAAAAGTCACTGCAAAATGTCGCACACGCATACCCTGAAGTACCAAACCAACACGAAGGTCGTTTCATAAGACGTAATCGCAGCGGAAGCTGGAATTACAAAACCTCTCATCAGTGGTGTGAATGCCTGTACCAGGAAGCCGCGTGGGGTAGCGGCGCAGTCTTGGGCGTCTTGCCACGACTCGCGCAGTCCCTCCGACGGAGGTTCGAGTCCTCCATCGGGGATGGGTGTGTGTGTTGTCCTTTGCGTAAGTTGGTTTAAGCTAGATTAAGTAGTGTGTAAGCCTAAGCGCAGCAGTTTGGTCCCATAGGAACTTACAACCACGACCGTAACAGGAAACCTGGACTGTAGGGCCATGGAAGAACGTCATTTAGTCAGGTAAGTCTCGTTTCACACCGTTTCCAACTTCTTGCCGACTTGACGCCTTTTGTATGTCGTCCCAAGCACACGATGCAGACAGCTTGCTGGCAAAGTGAAAAATGATGATGGTTCGGTCGTGTTCTGGGCAGCCATATGGTGGTATTCCCTGGGGCCTCTGAAAATTCGCATTATTGTCTACATCTACATCTACATCGATAGTCTGCAAATCACATTTAAATGTCTGGCAGAGGGTTCATCGAACCACCTTCACAATTCTCTATTATTCCAATCTCGTACAGCGCGCGGCAAAGAATGAACACACATATCTTTCCGTACTAGCTCTGGTTTCACGTATTTTATCGTGGTGGTCGTTTCTCCCTATGTAGATCGGTGTCAACAAAATATTTTCGCGTTTGGAGGAGAAGGTTGGTGATTGGAATTTCGTGAGAAGATTCCGTCGCAACGAGAAACGCCTTTCTTTTAATGATGTGCAGCCCAAATCCTATATCATTTCAGTGACACTCTCTCCAATATTTCGCGATAATACAAAACGTGCTGCCCTACTTTGAACTTTTTCGATGTACTCCGTCAGTCCTATGTGGCAAGGATCTCACACCGCGCAGCAGTATTCTAAAAGAGGACGGACAAGCGTAGTGTAGGCAGTCTCCTTAGTAGATCTGTTACATTTTCTAAGTGTCCTGCCAATAAAACGCAGTGTTTGTTTAGCCTTCCTCACAACATTTTCTATGTGTTCCTTCCAAATTAAGTTGTTCGTAATTGTAATTACTAGGTATTTTGTTGAATTTACGGCCTTTAGGTTAGACTGATTTATCGTGTAACCGTCGTTTAACGAATTCCTTTTAGCAATCATTTGGATAACCTCACACTTCTCGTTATTTAGGGTCAACTGCCAATTTTCGCACCGTTCAGATATCGTTTCTAAAAAGTTTTGCAATTTGTTTTGATTTTCTGATGACTTTATAAGTCGACAAACGACAGGGTCATCTGCAAACAACCTACGACGGCTGCTCAGGTTGTCTCCCAAATCGTTTATATAGATAAGGAACAGCAAAACGCCTATAACTCTTCCTTGGCGAATGCAAATCATTTTTTAACTCAATGACTTTCCGTCAGTTACTACGAACTGTGACCTCTCTGGCAGGAAATGACAAATCTACACACCTAACTGAGACGATATTCCATAAGCACGCAATTTCACTAAGATCAGCTTGTGTGGTACAGTGTCAAAAGCCTTTCGGAGATCCAGAAACACGGAATCGATCTGAAATCCCTTGTCAATAGCACTCAACACTTCATGCGAATAGAGAGCTAGTTGTGTTTCACAAGAACGATGTTTTGTAAACCCATGTTGACTGTGTTTCTAGGAAGTAATTCATAATGTTCGAACACAATATATGTTCCAAAATCCTGCTGCAAATCGACGTTAACGGTATGGGCCTATAATTAAGTGGATTATTCCTAGTACCTTCTTGAATATTGGTGTGACCTGTGCAACTTTCCAATCTTTGGGTACGGATCTTTCGTGTGTTTTCACAACCGTTTACTATTCGCTTGGGCTCATGAACTAACTGCTCGAAATAATTTTCAGAGAATGCGTTTATCACAATTTCAGATGATTTTTAATGTGTACCTCCGGAATTAAACATGTATTTTCGTCAACATATCGAGGGAAAATTAGAGTCACCACCAACTATAATCGTATGAGTCGGCTACGTGCTTGAAATCAAACTCAAGTTTTCTTAGAACCTTTCAGTAACTGTATCATCTGAATTGGGAGGTCGGTAAAAGGATCCAATTATTATTTTATTCCATTTGCCAACAATGACCTCTACCCATACTAACTCACAGAAAGTATCTACTTCGAATTTCCCGACAAGATAAACTACTTCTAACAGCAACAAACACGCCACCGCCAACCGTGTTTAGCCTATCCTTTCGGAACACCGATAGGTTCTTCGCAAAAATTTCGGCTGAACTTATATCCGGCTTTAGCCAGTTTTCAGTGCGTATAACAATTTCAGCATCAGTGCTTTCTATAAGCGCTTGGAGCACTGGTACTTTTCCGACACAGCTACGACAATTAACAACTTTTATACCGATGGTTTCTGTATCTACTTTCTTTCTGTTTTCGGCCTGCACCCTTTGTGACTGAAGCCCTTCTTGTGTTTTCCTGAGACCATCTAACCTAAAAAACCGCCCAGTCCACGCCACGCAGCTCCTGCTACCCGTGTAGCCGCCTCCTGCTTATAGTGGACACATGACCTATTGAGTGGAACCCGAAACCCAACGGCACTTTGGCGCAAGCCGAGGAATCCGCAGCCTACACGGTCGCAGAACAGTCTGAGCCTCTGATTCAGACCCTCCACTCGGCTCTGTACCAGAAGTCCACAACCTGTCCTGTCGACTATGCTGCAAAACGTCAGCTCTGCTTTCATCTTGCAAGCAAAACCGGCAGCCTTTACCACTTCTGTTAGCCGCTAGAAATCAGAAAGAATCTCTTGTGATCCAAAGTGACACGTATCATTGGTACCGACGTGAGCAACCACCTGCAGTTGGCTGCACCCTGTGCTCTTCATGGCATCCGGGAGGACCCGTTCCACATCTGGAATTAATCCACCCGGTATGCGCACGGAGTGCACATTGATTTTCTTTCCCTTCTTGTCAGCCATGTCCGTAAAGGGCGCCATAACGCGCCTAACGTTAGAGCTCCCAACTATCAATAATCCCACCCTCTGTGATTGTCCGGATCTTGCAGGCTGAGAGGTTTCGTCTGAAACAGGACAGGCGACAGCATCTGGCTCAGCGACAGTGTCAGCCACAGACAAACCTGGGAGGCATCACATGCGGCCGCCTGGGAGGTCTATCGCCTCCTGCTACGCCCTGGTGCGACCTCCCACTCAACCACAGGTGAGGGGTCAACCTCAGTGCGAGCAGTAACTGGGTTGGCCACCGTTGAGGACCGATCGGAGGACTCGGACGTGCTGGACGTCCGCTGGATCCCCACGGCCGGCCAACAACAGCCTCGAGCTGTGTAACCGAAGCCATCACAGCCTGAAGATGAGAGCGAAGTGTCACCAACTCGGCTCGCATCCGCACATAACAATCGCAGTCCCTGTCCATACTAAAGACCGTGGAAAACTAAACTATGCAGATAAACAGACTGTCGGCACATGCTGCGAACTCTACTGTAGACCCTGACGAAAACGCAGGAACTGTGTCCAGTAAATTAGATTAATACGCAGAGATTCGAAAACCTAACTACTGAAGCACACAGGTGAAACTAATTAATTCGCCCCTGACTTGAAACGTGTAATATATATCACAAAATCGGTTTACTTTCCGACGCAAACGAAAACGCAAGAACTGTGGCTATTAGGTATTAAATTACCACGGAGAAACTCAAGAAACTAAAGCACACAGATGATATTACAAAATTCACTCCTGTTCAGGAACTTGTAAAAGTCACAATATCGGTTACTTCCCTGTTGCTCCTTGTGTCTCGGCCGGCTACTGCCGCCTGACTCGGCCCTGTCAAAGATCCTGTCAATCCTGTCAAGGATTATGTGACCATTTTGGCTGATCATGTACATCCAACGGAACAATGTTTGTCCCTCAACGTTGATGCTCTGTTCCAAGATGACAGAACCGCTATTCACAGAGCTCGCATCGTCCAGGACTGGTTTTATGAGCGTTAGGGTAAATTGAACCATCTCCTATTGTCAATAATCCCCAGATCTCAGTATGGTCTAGTTTCGCGAGAAGGATGCGTCATAGTTATCCGCTTCCATCGTCATTACCTGAACTTCCCACTAATCTGCATGCAGGATGCTATCAGATTCTCTTGAAAACCATAAAAGACCTGTATTTATCCATTTCGAGACGAGAGGAAGCTGTTTTGAATACCTACAGTTTTCCTGCACCATATTAGGCATGGCAATATGTTGTTTCTTTGGTGTTTCCACATTTCTGTCTCCTGTAAGGTTAATCACTTAATACGTGTTGTGCGGATAAATTCTAGTGTCCGATACCACCCGTCTGCTTTGACTAATGACGTCAGACGTAAGGCAAAGATGCTGCAATGGACAATCTATGAATGGAACGGATCATACTCTTAAACAAACGAATGTAGCATGCCACAAAATAATTCATTTAACGCGACTATTATTACGCGCGAATTTCATTTAAACGAGTTGAAGATGCCTGAAACAAATAAGAACACGAGAGCAATTACGAGTGCATATATTATATTATATTTTCCACACGTACTGCAAAAACGATCTAAATAATGAACGGTCGAATTGTTGGAATCGGTAACTAGAAGCAACCTATGTAGGAGGTCATTTCTAGTTACCGGTTACAATATTAATGTTTGTTAAACATAAATCTTATAACATATCAGAAACGTGCCTAAAAAATTATCTTCTTAGTGAACTACAGAATACGACTAGACTTTCAAAATATGAAAATCTTTACACATGTTACTGCACACGCAAAGAAATAAAACGCAAAAATGACCAAACCTTGCAACCGTTAACTATACTACACGAAAGTCACACCAGCTACAGTAGCTCCAAATAACACCCAGTAAAACTGATAGACCAGGAGTGACAGTAAAAATAATAGAAGTGTAGCACAAACATCAGAAAGGAAAACATAAAAGTGGCTACATGAAAAGAAACTTACCGCAAATGAATTTCCAAAGGAGTCAAAGATCGAGGCTGACAAGAACGAAATAAGGACATAACAAGAAATAATAATGTTAGAAGGTCAAACTGTAACGAAAGAAGCAAAATCCAGAGTAACTAATGAAAAAAATTATAAGAAACACAAACTGCCAGGCACGGACGAGGTACCACCCAAATCAGTTCTTCCCTACCACCCACCCTCAATCAGACGCAAAATTTTAAAATAGTAAAAAAATGAAAACACGAGTCAATAATATAAACCCTCCCGGAAAGACATAGCAATACCCTTCGGCCCACCATTGTAACCAGAAAATATTATAACGACGGAAAAACCTCCTTTCAGAGAAACAAAAAAAGGAGCACTGGCACGATACTGTAACATAAGAAAACGCAACGTAAAACAAGAAAAAAGTATCAGACCCACGAACACCTAATTAACAAAACGAGGCTTGTACATTTTGCTGACTATTTTCATAAATGTAAGAAATAAAGAATAACTTTTAGGAATACTCTTCCTTCAACAGTATTCATCTAAACGGCCTTGCAACACGGAAATCCTTCTCTTTCCCCGCCAGACAACAGATTTTACAGTCCCCCAATACCCTTCGATAGTGTTAGTATATGCCCCCGTGTTATAATGTTTAAACTGAATATTGTGATTCACGACCAAATGATGATAACCCCTTACACCCAACCCCTTGTACGAAGCAAACCCATCCGACATTACTACAGAATCTTCTTCCACATATTCTTCTATTAAAGATGTCAAGACTTCCTTTGTCCTATTTGGTACAACCCTAAATACATCAGCACAATCTCCTCCAGAAACTACTACTCCAAAACCCCAAAGGCAAACAACCTCGTGCCCCTTTCGTACTTTCTCTTTCCAAAATGTGACTCATCTACTTCAACTATAACCTCTGGTACCCCCAATGACCGCCTCCGCCCCCCCCCCCCTCCACCATACACTTTATAAATTCCCCACAGACTTCTCTACAAAACGAGAACAAAACGAGAACCAGTCGACTACAGTGCCACACGAAACCCCTGCTTCGTGCAAGACAGATTTTCAAGAACATTCATAGCAAATATAGTAGGTTAGCATGACAATACTTCTAAATTCAGCCTCGATCTTTCGAACCACGCCCCCCTACCTATGGATCTCCATATGTTATTCTTTCTGTACCTTGTAATGGTACTTGAATTACGTAACCATTATGGTACCTCACCTGAACCTCTCGATACCAGTAATATTCTACTGTGTTTCTGTAAAGTAGTTAACGTATTTATGCGACAACATTCATTCATTTTTGACACATCGATATGTTTATAATGCAATGATATTATTCTTATGTGTATTCTTTCTTTTGTCACTATGATCTTTGACGTACATGTAACTCTGATTTTTGGGCGCAAGCGATTGTTAGTTAGTTGTTGAGTTGTTAGGGAGTCGGACCTTGAGAAGATCAAGTGTTGGACGTCATATTGGAAAGACGCATATTGTAGTCCGCTTATAAAATGTGAACTTTAACAGTGACTGTGAGGAAGATGTTTTCAAGTATGTTTTGTATTGTGAAGTGATGTTTGTGTGTCACGTGATATTGCAATAAAAGCAATTAAAAGGAAGTGTAACTTAAATTCGGAGTGTTGATTATTCTTTACATTACCATTGTCCTGCTAAAGTGTAATCTTGAAGAATGTTTTGTGAAGCGCATCTACAAAACTTTTGAATATAGCAGAATAATACCTAGGTATGTTTTATATTGTGAAGTGATGTTATTGTGTCACGTGATACTGCAATAAAAGCAATTAAAAGGAAGTGTAACTTAAATTCGGAGTGTTGATTATTCTTTACATTACCATTGTCCTGCTAAAGTGTAATCTTGAAGAATGTTTTGTGAAGCGCATCTACAAAACTTTTGAATATAGCAGAATAAAACTTAGGCCTCTTTACATTCGAGCTTGGAATCCTAATCACCTAGATTTTCAACGATTGAGACATGATAATACGAGACCAGCGTTGGAAACACAAAAAGATGAGTGCCTAGTTTTTTCGTTATTACATGAAATGACTATTAACAGTGCTCTAATGACAATTGCCACATAATATGACTGATGTTGCCCGAAAATGCAGTATTTAGCAGCGTGAGCAACACCACAATCGTTGTAAAAATTTTGACCTTTGTTGTGGTAGGGTTGTTAGAACCTCCACGTGAATTCGTCGGAATTTCGTGATGACGCAACCTTCGAGAAAACCATTAATTTCCGCAAACACTGCACTTGCAAAATTCAGGAATGACGCCTAATGATTGCAACAATTTTATAGTTGATTTACGGTCACTCATTTTCTGAAGCAGACTTCTCGCAGTAAAAACAACTGACTCATCCATAACGAACAGCGTCAAACATCAAGACTTTATAAATCACGAATACTTATAAATCACGACTACTTTCATTAACAAAAGATGCCGCAAACAAATTACGAGATGAAAACAAAACAATTTACATCGAATTTTTAATATACGCGCGGAACGAGGAAATGCAGAGAAATCATTTAACGTTCATCGGCAGCGATCTGCGGCGCAAACAAAATAACGTCACACATTACGTCGTTGGTCAAAGCCGCCGGGTGGTATCGGACACTAGAATTGACCCTGTTGTGCTATGGACATCGCCACAATATTTGATAAATATCAGATTTGTGATTCACGATAAGACTTTTTCTATTTCTGTCGGCGTGCGTATCGTCTTTCAAATGAAATGCCACGGCGTGTATATAAGCCATAATATATTTTAAAGAATGCAGTGTGAGATACAAAAAGAATTAATGAGCAGGATCCCAATTACGACGCAGCAGTGTTTTTCTTAAGACGATGGAAAAGCAGTTTGGCCGAGGGCTCTGCCGCTCGTCACTCGCACAGTGAGTTGTGGCTCGGCGCGGCGCGGCGTCCGCGATCTAGGCGCCGCGCAGCCGCGGGTGGAGCGCCGTGGCGCGGGGCAGCGGCTGCAGGCGCACCATCGCGTCGCCCTCTCCGGCCGCCGCCACGCAGTACGGCTCGTCATCGTCATCGTCGTCCGACGGCAGCTGGCAGCACGCCGCCTGCAGGGCCGCCCGCACCACGCGTGACACGCGCCCCATGCCCGCTTCCTAAGAGGGATCGCTTACAGCTCGTCGCCGTGGAAACGCTCCAGACCTCCTCGTTTCAAATACATCCATTGTCCCATTCTTGCGTATTCAAGCGTCAGTTGACTTCTGTTATCTGTGAAGTACACAGTAAAGGGCGCTACAGACGCACCAACCGACCGACTTCTCTTGTCGAGAGATCTGTTGGTTATGACCACCCAACAGCCGGCTACACCCCCCCCCCCCCTCCAAAAAAAAAAAAAAGAAAAAAAAAGCAAACTTCACCCGATAAATTGTGCCTTGTTAGTACTGTTTTGCCAAACGCCCTCCTACACTAGTTCGTCTTCTGTCACCGTGCGCGTTAATGAACATTGTTCTTTGGCTAACATCACAGACGGATGAAACTGACTTACTTTCTGGAGAAGTTTGACGACTGCATATGTTTTCAAGACGTGTTGTGGAAGGAACAGATGGCTCTAAGCACTATGGGACTTAACATCTGAGGTCATCAGTCTCCTTGACTTACAACTACTTGAACCTAACTAACCTAAGGACATCACACACATCCATGGCCGAGGCGGGATTCGAACCTGCGACCGTAGCAGCAGCGTGGTTCCGGACTGAAGCGTCTAGAACCGCTCGGTCACAGCAGCCGGCTGTGCAAGGAATATAGCAACAGAGAGGCAAGAAATAAAGCATTTCTTTCATTTTTCAAAGAATCCATAATGGTTTCATGTTGCATATGGATAGTGAGTGAAATAAATTTTATGAATAATAGTCCATGGACTGTCTGTCTGTATCTCCGTTGTTAGGTTCTATTTCCGATACTTTTTTGGAAATGAAATCTAAAAAGCGAAGTACTGACACATTATTAGATTTTAGTTTCCCTTCCGATACGTATCGGAAATAAAACCTGAAAATCGAAATACCTTCATTGTAAGAAAAATTAAAAATATCCAGCCGGTCACCACGCCTACTGCAATAAAGAGGAAAGTCAAGCACTTTTTTACAGTTCCAACAGTTGCTAAATGCTTCATCTCTTACTAACCTTTCGCTGTATTTATTACATGTTGTGCACAATCAGCAGTTGTGATCTTTGTTCTTATAATTTAAAATTATTCAATTAAACATCCATCGGACATCTTATGCTACACTCAGTACATCTATATTGCCAAAGTTCACATGAACATAATATGTTTTATTTGGTTTACTTCATTTCCTCACACTACTGTAAATCACCTTGCAATATTCAGGAATTATTTTAGAAAATAATTTTGGGGATGCAACAGCATTGAACTGAGGTCTTCTTAACTTCTGCTGGTGGTTGGAAATCGTAATGTAGCTAATAGCTGCTCCTCACCGCTTGCAGCATCTGTAATGATTGTATTCTTTTTCCTCATATACGGTTTGATGAAGTTTAGCAGATCCGAAAAATATTTTTTATTCATTTTCAGATAATTCCAAAAATTATCGGCTTCAACTTCCAAATCTAACATGGTGGGGGTAAATTTCTTCCTTTGCGGCTAGCCATTTGCTTGCTCTCAGCTTTCTCTCGTTTACTTTGGTCTTTTAACTCTAAAACAGACAAAACAACTCCCAGTTTCTGTGTCTGTATAATACTAAGAAGCATCTCGTACCGCGTGACCTCAATGAACGTAGGATCTATATAAATGACCTGGGTGACAACCTGAGCAGTTCTCTTAGGTTGTTCGCAGATGATGCTGTAATTTACCGTCTAGTAAGGTCATCCGAAGACCAGTATCAGTTGCAAAGCGATTTAGAAAACATTGCTGTATGGTGTGGCAGGTGGCAGTTGACGCTAAATAACGAAAAGTGTGAGGTGATCCACATGAGTTCCAAAAGAAATCCGTTGGAATTCGATTACTCGATAAATAGTACAATTGTCAAGGCTGTCAATTCAACTAAGTACCTGGGTGTAAAAATTACGAACAACTTCAGTTGGAAAGACCACACAGATAATACTGTGGGGAAGGCGAGCCAAAGGCTGCGTTTCATTGGCAGGACACTTAGAAGATGCAACAAGTCCACTAAAGAGACAGCTTACACTACACTCGTTCGTCCTCTGTTAGAATATTGTTACGCGGTGTGGGATCCTTACCAGGTGGGATTGACGGAGGACATCGAAAGGGTGCAAAAAAGGGCAGCTCGTTTTGTATTATCACGTAATAGGGGAGAGAGTGTGGCAGATATAATACGCGAGTTGGGATGGAAGTCATTAAAGCAAAGACGTTTTTCGTCGTGGCGAGATCTATTTACGAAATTTCAGTCACCAACTTTCTCTTCCGAATGCGAAAATATTTTGTTGAGCCCAACCTACATAGCTAGGAATGATCATCAAAATAAAATAAGAGACATCAGAGCTGGAACAGAAAAGTTTATGTGTTCGTTTTTCCCGCGCGCTGTTCGGGAGTGGAATGGTAGGGAGATAGTATGATTGTGGTTCGATGAACCTCTGCCAAGCACTTAAATGTGAATTGCAGAGTAATCATGTAGATGTAGATGTAGAAATCACAACCAGTTTTCGAAACGGGACGGCGCTGTAATCACTGAGTGTAGTCGTTCTGGACGTGTATAGGCTGCCACGAAATATTGGGCGGTCGGTTGGTTGGTCGGCCGATAACTGGTGCGTGTGTAGGGTCCTTAATGCATGAATCTGCTCATTTTTTAAGCCGATTATTCGCCGATCAGCGAAATCATAATGACCACTGCCCACTGCCAAACTGAATAAAGACTGGTGGCGTAACGGACACGTGAAACGGTAAAAAAAGTATACAGCTAGAGCAGAAACAGGTGGAATATCATTGTAGTGGCGATAGGGGCCACATATGGGATAATCCACTGGCATATGTGACTTCAACAAAATGCAAATCTAATTACCCGGCGTCTGAGAATGAGCATCTTGAAACGACGTGTTGGACGTCCACGTCATATCACAGAACGTGAAGGTCGGAGGCTTGTCCACTCTACAAAGTGGGGTACATGGCGCTCTTGCGGCAAAAATGGTTCAAATAGCTCTAAACACTATGTGTCTTAAAATCTGAGGTCATCAATCCCCTAGACTTAGAACTACTTAAAGCTAACTAACCTAAGGACACGACACACATACATACCTTAGGGAGGATTCAAACCCGCGACCGTAGCAGCAGCGCGGTTCCGGACTGAAGCGCCTACAACTCCTCGGCCACAGCGGCTGGCGCTCTGTGGGGCAGCTAACGACAGAGTACGATGCTGGTGCAGACACGAGCGTTTCGAAGCACACTGTTCGCCGTACACTGACCATTGGGCTCCGCAGCAGACGACGTCTACGAATACTCATGTTCACACAACGACATCGTCAATTACGATTACATTGAGCCCAATATCAACGAGACAGCACCGCGGATCAGTGGAAACGCGTCAACTGGTCGGATGAATCTAGTTTCCTTTTACACCAGATCAATGGTAGTGTCCGGAGGCGAACGGCTGATCGAAACATGCATCACGTCACGGAAACAAACCATTGGGAACACTATTATACTTGTATCACTGGAGACCGGCATCGGCGTTTCATGTCTGGTGTGTTCCTTGACGGTGTTAGTATCTTCAAGTAGGATAAATCTCGCAAAGTCAGGATCCGTCAACGCCGGCCGAAGTGGCCGTGCGGTTAAAGGCGCTGCAGTCTGGAACCGCAAGACCGCTACGGTCGCAGGTTCGATTCCTGCCTCGGGCATGGATGTTTGTGATGTCCTTAGGTTAGTCAGGTTTAACTAGTTCTAAGTTCTAGGGGACTAATGACCTCAGCAGTTGAGTCCCATAGTGCTCAGAGCCATTTGAACCATTTTTTTGATCCGTCAACGCATCGTGGACGCCATGGAACGCCAGCTCTGCAGCTACAAAGCACCTGTCACTGCGTTACCTGTGGGTAGACATCTGGTGCTACATACCTCTGGAAACCTACCAAAGACTTATGCACGTTAAAATGTACTGAGTGAAACCTCAGATCAGTAGAATTTTTGGAACACAACCTACGACCAGCTTAGAGACAGAAGTGATGACACTTTCTGCAGGACCTGACCATCATTTTACAGGCCGATGCTCAAGCACGTACAGTGCAAGCTGTTACTGATTTGTTTGACTGATGGGGCACCTAAGTGCTTTACCACCTACTGCACTCCCCTGACTTAAGCCCGCGTAGGTTCAACTCGATTTCTAAACTTGAAGGAAACACTGCACGGCATTCGTATCAGAACTACTACAAATTCGTCAGGCAATAGACCGCACCGCTCGAACTGTCAACACAACTGGCACTGCTAAGAGTGTCCTACGACTTCCATATCGCTGGCAACGGGTTATACAAAATGCTGGTGACTACTTTGAAGGTCAGTAAAAATTTGAAACAAGTATCTACTTTGCGCGAGCTGTAAATAAATAGTTGGCACTATAAAAGTACCAGAATATATCGCGTTCCACCGTTGGTGCTTTGGAGGTAATGTAATTTAACTTATTTGTTATGTGCGCAGGGATCAAAGTTATCGGTTTTGAACAGGGCCAGAAGATTCAGTGGGTAAGACAGTGAATGTATTTCTTTATTGGTATTGGGAGTTGCATTGCCCAATTTGTTCGTACAAGTTTTGCTAATAATAACACAGAGTAAGCACACCACTTGCAGTTACAACACGCTGCACGATAAGTCCAATATGTATCCATTCTTCAGTTCAGGCAATCACTTACGTATCTCAGAGAATATTATTTAAAGAAGGTTACAATATCTACGAATGACTCGTAAGGGGGTGTCTTCGTTTCAGTACATTTTTCACAATATTGTACTGATCTATAGCATTACAACACATACGGTGCTATTTTGAGTCAACTTTCATTCGTATGGATGCGTGGGTTTCTGAAATGGAGCATTAAATCTCCCACTAAGGGTATCTCATTTTTGACTATAAGTAAACCTAGCATTGTCCTGACTGGGAGTAGTGGTACCAGTTCCTTCTTTAGACAGCACAGCACACTACTGAGAATAGAGTAGTTCCCCAGAGTTTTGCTCATGGTGCATCAACTGCAACAGGTAAGACGAAAATTACGTAACTAATGAACTAAGCGAGAGCTACGAGAGCTATGCGAACACGAAGGCTTCATATCAACTGACGTACTGCAGAACGACAGTCCTTTGCACGAACACCGAAAGCGTAATAATGTAATAAGAAACCTGGTGTCTGTCATATCGTTTACTAGTTGAATGAGTCGTTGGCATGATCATGTTGGATAGAGATCTTTAACTTTCTTCTGAGAACGTTTCAGCAGCGGATGCGATAAAATGGTTAGCGACGCATTGTGATCACGTGAGCACTGCCAAGTCATTGCTCAACTGCCTTACCTCGAACACGAAATTAGCGTGTATACCGATCTACACGAGAGGCACGTCATAAATATAAGGGGCAATCAAAAAGTCTCCGTTTGAGGGCGTTGCTGCAAAGTAAATGCAACGTAGTGCGACTCAGATGCGGGAATACAAGTTACGGACTTTTGCACGCAGCAGGACACTATGTTTTTGCAAACGGGTATCTTCAACCTGATACACCGGAGGAGAGGGGGGTGGGGGCAGATGGTCTCAATGTCCATGCCGATTTTGCAAAACCACAATAATTTAAAACACACAATCAAAGCATAACTCTGTCACAATTACGAAACGGAAACAATTATATTTTGATACGAGTGACGCGCACTTCAAACCGTCGTTTCAATCTTCACACATACACTCCATGTATTGGCTTTATTGCATCCATGACAACCACTGGTGTAGAATTTTTATGGTGATAAGGAACTCTAGGAGGCAATTATTATGAAGACATATAACGGGAATTAGGAAGCAAATGTCTATACTTTGAAGGGGATAAGAAATTCCAGTAGAATACTTACACAAAGGTGTCCGTAAATCGATACCTGCCGAACGTATGCCTTTAAAATAATAGTGCACTCCTAGGCATCGTAAAAACTGGGTCACTCAGCGCTAAAAGTAACAAGGAGGCAGATAACAAACTCCGAAAGAGGAGCAAACAAAACTCTAAATACTAAATTACACATCAAAAACTGAACTAAAAACACAGGTGGATTCGGTGACAATGATCAAAGTTTCTACAACAGAAGAGCGAAATCCACAGCCTTATATATCTAACGTTTTCAGACCTGCAATGGTTTGAATACGAACACATCACAAGGTGGGTAACCTTCCTGAGCGCGCGTATAATTCTGAAAAATAAAGATATTTTGATTATAATTTGTTAACAAATTTTGCACCATTTCAAGTAGAAAAATCTAAATTATTTTTACAGGCTTAAAAACAGAAAATGTGGTTTTTTTACCGTTTCGTGGCTTTCCAACTCTCGTTAAGGTGGTGTCTAATGTTTTATCCTGTGAGATTACTTGCAGCTCTGTAGCAGATGTTAAGGACAATTCCTTCGCCGGCTTTAGCGTCGGTTCTCGTTTGAGAATAAGACACGAGCGCTGCAGTTGGGTAGGTAATGCTCAAGCAGCTAGGCCAGTTGAGTTGGTGAGGAGAGCAACGCTGGGACGAGATGTTCCCACTCCAGATTTACCGTCGTCCCTCGGCGGCACTGCAGCCCGCCGGCTGCTAAGTAATGCATTAAGCCGGACTCGGCCTGAACAAACTGCCGCTGCCGTGGAAAGGAGGAGATGCGGCTGCGAGAACTGGGCTCCGGCAGTGCGGAAGGAATGCACCGCCTCAGGGCCACTCACGAGGGCCGCGGCAGCGGAAAGCTGCCGGCAGCAGCTCTTCCCGGCATCGTCACTCGTCTCTGTACGTAAATTTTTCCCTGGACAGCACAGTCTTTAGTAATCGGTGATAGGTTCAAAAAATGGTTCAAATGTCTCTGAGCACTGTGGGACTCAACATCTGAGGACATCAGTCCCCTAGAACTTAGAACTACTTAAACTTAACTAAACCAAAGACATCAAACACATCCATGCCCGAGGCAGGATTAGAATCTGCGACCGTAGCGGTCGCGCGGTACCACACCGAAGCACCTAGAACCGCTCGGCCACATCGGCCGGCTCTGTGATAGGTCAGTTCCTTCGTGTACAAAGAAATTTGATGACTCTATGTCTGAAGGTGGCAGGGGTGAAATACATGGAGCGAAAGGCTATTTACAATTTTCACAGAAACCAGATGGCAATTATAATAGTCGAGGGGCATGAAAGGGAAGTAGTGGCCGGGAAGGGAGTGAGACAGGGCTGTAGCCTCTCCCCGATGTTATTCAATCTGTATATTGAGCAAGCAGTAAAGAAAAAACAAAAGAAAAATTCGGAGTAGGAATTAAAATCCATGGACAAGAAATGAAAACTTTGAGGTTCGCCGATGACATTGTAATTCTGTCAGAAACAGCAAAAGGACCTAGAAGAGCAGTTCAACGGAACGGACAGTGTCTTCAAAGGAGTATATAAGATGGAAGCAAAACGAGGATAATGGAATGAGACACTTAAAGTAGTAAAGGAGTTTTGCTATTTGGGGAGCAAAATAACTGATGATGGTCGAAGTAGAGAAGATATAAAATGTAGGCTGACAATGGCAAGGAAAGCGTTTCTGAAGAAGAGAAATGTGTTAACATCGAGTATAGATTTAAGTGTCAGGAAGTCGTTTCTTAAAGTATTTCTATGGAGTGTAGCTATGTATGGAAGTGGAACGTGGACGATAAATAGTTTAGACAAGAAGAGAATAGAAGCTTTCGAAATGTGGTGCTACAGAAGAATGCTGAAGATTAAATGGGTATATCACATAACTAATGAGGAGGTTTTGAATAGAACTGGGGAGAAGAGGAGTTTGTGGCACAACTTGACAAGAAGAAGGGACCGGTTGGTAGGACTTGTTCTGAGGCATCAAGGGATCACAAATTTAGCATTTGAGGGCAGAGTGGAGGGTATAAATTGTAGAGGGAGACCAAGAGATGAATGCACTAAGCAGATTCAGAAGGATGTAGGTTGCAGTAGGTACTGGGAGATGAAGAAGCTTGCACCGGATATAGTAGCATGGATAGCTGCATCAAACCAGTCTCTGTACTGAAGACCAAAACAACAACATGTCTCCCCGAGATCCTCGATAACTTCACAATTAATTATAATTACGAAATTAAATGTTAGTCTGCTGGTATGAAGAACTGACATAGATGACATAGATGACGAAAGTAATGGTGTACCTCCTAACATCGTGTCGAATCTCCTTTCGCACAGCATAATGGAGCAGCTCGACGTGATATGGAGTCAACAAGTCGCTGGAAGTCACCTGCAGAAATGTTGAGCCACGATGCCTCTATAGCCATCCATAATTGCGAAAGACTGTCGGTACTGGATTTTCTGCATGAACTGACCTCTCGATTATGTCCCTAATCATTCGATAGGATTAATGGGTCAAATGGCTCTAAGCACTATGGGACTTAACATCTGAGGTCATCAGTCCCCTAGACTTAGAACTACTTAAAACTAACTAACATAAGGACGTCACACACATCCATTGCCTAGGCACGATTTGAACCTGCGACCATAGCAGCAGCGCGGTTCTGGACTGAAGCGCCTGGAACAGTTTGGCCACAGCGGCCGGCTAGGATTAATGTCAGGCGATCTGTGTGACCAAATATAAGCCGCTCCAATTGTCCAGAATGTTCTTCGAACTAATCGTGAACACTTGCGGCCCGCTGACATGGCGCGTTGTCATCCACAAAAATTCCATTGTTGAATGGCTGCAAATGGTTTCCAAATAGCGGAACATGGCTATTTTCTCATGTAATAAAATGGAACACCTATAGCCATCCTTTCACTGTTATTTATTATATGGCTACCAGTTTCGATGCTCCAGTACACAATCTCAAGGCCTTAATAATTTCCACTCATTGATTGGTTCAGTTGTACCACAAGACGCAGTCCATTCGATATAAAAACAGCCCACACCATTCTGAAGCTACCGCCAGCTTGCACAGTACCTCGTTGACAACTTGGGTCCTTGGCTATTTGGGATCTGCACCACACTCGAACCCTACCATCGCTTCTAACCAACTGAAATCGGGACTCATCTGACCAGTAGGCGGTTTTCCAGCCGTCTACGGTCCAACTGATACGGTCACGATTCCAGGAGGGCGCTGCAGGCGATGCCATGCTCTCAGCAAATGCACTCGCGTCGCTCGTCTGCTGCTATAGCTAAATTTCAGCGCACTGTCCTAACGGATAGTTCGTCGCTGGTCCCCCATCGATTACTGCTTTTAATTCAAGCAGTGTTGTCTGTTAGCACTGAGAATTCTACAGAAACTCCACTGCTCTCGGTCATTAAGCGAAGGTCGTCGGTCACCGCATTGTCTGTGGTTGGAGGTAAAGAACGAAATTTGGTTTTTCTCGGCGCTTTCATTGCACTGTGGATTTTGCAACATTGAATTCCCTAACGATTTCCGTAATGCAAAGTCATATTCGTCTAGCTCCGACTACATTCCGCGCACAAAGTCTGCTAATTTCAGTCGTGTGTCCAAAACCACGTCGGCAACCTTTTTATGTAACTCACCTGAATACAGATGACAGTTCCGCCGCAGCACTGCTCTTTTAAACCTTGAGTGCGTAATACTACTGCCATCAGTATATGTGCGTATCGCTATCCAATGACTTTTTGTCAGCTCATTGTACACTGAGAATAAATTATTGAAACTCTTTCTGTCGAGAGCAGCATTGCGTGGAAATGAAGAAGAGTGAGTTGGAATGATGTAGTGGAAGCATCTGAAATGTGATGTACTGAAGTACCGTACATTAAAAATTTGCTGGACATACTATGTACGAAACTACGGCATAGTAAACATAGTCGGCGATTAATCGTCTTTGCAAATTTCTAGTCAGAAGACGAGACTGGTTCTATGGCAAGAGAAAAGGTTATGCGGTGTGATGAAGCAGGTAGTTCGATATACAGGATGTTCGGAAACAGTGTGAAAAGCATGTAAAGCTAGATTTTGTTGGGAAGTAATTATTAAGAAAAAAAAGTCTATACGTTGCGACGTTTCCGAGTTAATTAGCAGAGAAGTTAGCCAATCAGGCCTATGCAAGCGCAAATTCAAGCGGCTTGCACATACAGTTAGTGTCAGATGATCTCACAGCGTAGATGATAGCGCAGAGGACTGCTCAGCCTTTTGTTCGGGTTCCATCCTTACTACTGTCCAGGTCTAACTTTCATGGCTCTCTTCCTCGGTTTTAGGAAATGGCGACACCGTCTCTGGCTGCCCGCTTGAATTTGCGCACGCAACGGCCTGATTAGCTAATTTCAGTGCCAATTACCAGGAAACGGCGCAACGTAACGAATTTTTTCTTAACAATTATTGCTCAGCACAATCTGCCCTGCAACAGTCTTACAAGCTTTTCAGACCGTTTCTAACCACCTTGTACGATGGCAGCGGGAGACGGGAAAATATGCAAAACGGCAGGACGTAGAAAAATGAAAAAAATTCTAACAATTTCTAAAACTAAAACATACATAGCACATATAGTTTCTTATTTAATTTTCTTGATCGCAAATTGTTCCTGAACAAGTTTTGTTCAAAGATTTTTGCGATGAAGACAGTTAAATACAAAGTTACGTACATTATATGATCGCACTCCAAACTGTCATTTTATATTCCATTCGATACATAATAGATAACTGACAACGCTGGCCGTAGTAAATACTGAGATACGAAGAGGGAGATGGAGGCGAGTCGATGTACCGACTGTTGCAGAAAGCGCATCAAGGAAAGCTCTTCCTCTCGAATTTAATTAACAATATTAACAAAGATGCACAGCAGATCGCTTAATGGTATTGTCGCACTAGTTTTCTCACAAAACCTGTCATTGTAGCTACATTTCAATACTTTCAGTTCTTACTAGTTAAACGACGGAATGCAGTTAGTAAATTCACACAAAGGCTCTTAGCAAGCAGACGCAAATGAAGTAGGTGGGAAATGCAGAATAAATGTAAAACAGTAAGATAAAAATATTTGGCACCACGATCTCCGAATTTTTGTCTATGAAGAAAGAGGAAATAAAAGGAAAATCACCTCAGTAAACGACAAATATAATTTTATATATGTTCGATGCAACGAATATTTTTCTTGAATTTGCTAAAGTTGGTAATGTTGAATATTCCGTAACGAAACAGCGGAAGCACTCTTCAGTGTACAGTTGAATTATACTGTTTCACTGAGATTCCCAGTGGGATATGTATGAAATATTATATTATTATCATCTCAGGCATTGTCTGTTTAGTTGTACCTGACCATAGGAAGGTGATTTATTGATAGAATTTTCAAGAGACGCTCCATCAAACGCATGAATCTAGCAAATGTACCCTGTATTGTCGCAAGCTATTGGCTGTTGTAAGGGTTAGGGATAGCGCTCAGAGGAGCAACACGAAAGCTATTTCGTGCTAGTGCTTCTTTAATAGATAAGTAAGCGCTACAGCTGTTGTTGGCTATCGTGACCACTTCCGCACAAAGGTCACTGCCTCGGGACGGAAATCTATAAAACGTCTGTAACTCGGGCGCTACCAAAAACAGAGCAGGTGGTACATCATTGAGCCAGATGACAACAAATGAACACATACGTAGGTTTATTATTTTTTTCGTCTTCTTTTACGTTCCTAATAAATCGTTGTGATTGTTGTCATCTGTTGGACAAGTGAACTAGAATATATACTTCAGTGTATCACTTCTTACATCAGAATATATCGCCAGTGATAGCTTTTCGGCAAATAGGTAAATTTTTCTAGTAGCAACTTATCCGCTCTGCTACAGGAGAAACTGATCTGTTACAAGTGTAGAACGAAATTTAACAGACATTTGAATTTACTGGGATCCTTGCGCCATTACGTACTGCGATCCCTGTTTGCTACGCAGTTCGCCGTTTGTCTCGGACAATTCTTTTGGGTACTCATTTGCTCATAACCATTACGGAGAATTGATTTACGAGATTAATCATACAGTTTTAATTAAGTCACCTAGAAAAAATTACGTAATAAATCTTCTCCACAGTCCTAGTAGACTTTCAAATCCCCGCCGCTAGACAAGAACGAACTGGCAGATCGCCTCTCTGTGACGAAACTGGAAACGCTAGAGAAGTGAAAGCCTTACTTACTAAAAGACAGCAGTATCATAAAAGAAACATACTGGCGAAACCTCATGACAACGCTACGGCAGGCTGTTCGACGGGCTACTTTCGTTACACGACAATACCCCAGATCATTCTGCGAAGGACATAGCCACAAGTGTTGGTTCTTTGGACTATCCAATTTGCCTCAACCCCTGCCCCGAAAACCACCACCACCCCACCGTATTCTCCTGATATGAAACCCGATGACTTCTTCCGCTTTCCTAGGACGAAGAAACCACATTGCAAAGCAAAAATGATAAAAATGAGGTGGACATGAATTACAGCGTGACTTCTTGATCAGATAAAAAGAAAATCGGTTAAAAAGCTTCAATAACCAAAGTGTCTGCTAATTCATTATTGGGAAAATGTGTCGTATCGAAGGATGAATATCCAGAGGAGGAGCAACACCATTAAAAACTTTCATCGTCCCATCCTGAATTTTCCGAGGGAATAATTAAAACTATACAACTACCCATCGTACAGATAGCCAGTGTCGATGAAACGGAGATTACATAAAACATTCTAAAGTTTGACCAGTGGTGGGCATAAATAGGTGGTGGACAAAAATATGGAAAGACCAAGAAAAGAAAATACATTATCATGCCTAATACGGTGTAGGAAAACCATTGGCATTCAAAAAAGCGTCCACTCATCTCGGAATTGACAAATACAGGTCTTTTACGGGTTTACGGGAATCTTATGCAATTCTTCCTTGAAAATAATGCCAGTTCAGCTAACGACCATTGGGCGAATAGACCGCAAAAGCTCAATAATATTGAGACCTCGTGGTCACATAACCAGTCCTGGTCGTTGAGATCCATGTGAACAAGGACCTGTCGCCTTGGAACACAGTTTTACCGCTGGGAAGTAAATATTGTATCAAAGGACGAATCTGATCAGCCAGAACGTTCGCATTATCTTTACCAATAATGGAACTTTGGAAATTAATCATGTGGTCCATGGTATACCGTGACATGGCTGTCCAGATCATCGGCAAACCTCTGCCATGTTTTACTCTCTGGGTGCAAACTCGGCCAGATGTTGGAAACAGTGTGAAGCAAGATTCACCCGACTAAATAATATTCTTCCGTTCCTCCATTGCCCAAGTTTAATGGAATCGGCAACACGTTTTCTGTTACGGGCATTTGCATAACCAATCAGTAGTTTTGGAATTGCAACTCTTCCTACATATCACTGCTTATAGAGCTTCCTTCGTGTTGGTTTGGTACTGATAGTATTCGCGAGTGCGACCTTCAATTCTGCTGTTACCGCTGTTGCTCTCATCGTCTTATATTTTGACACAATCCGGTTCAATGACCGCCTGTTACGAACAAAGGCTTTCGTCCGTCTTATCACTCAGCGGATGATGTTTCTCCGCTTTCCCTGTATGCGATATAATCCTCGATGCGGTGCCTCTTGGAACACAAGCACTTCGGATACCGTGGTTACGGAAGCACCCACCACACAACCACCTGCCCACGTGCAAATTCACTTACCTCCGACAGAAAGGGCTCACATCTACACAGTACATTGTTTCTGACTACAGCTGACATTTGCAACCTATTGCGAACACTGCACAATTGCACTTCATGCGCTACCTGAAGGGTTGGCTAGCGTCTGCATTCATGTTAAAGCATACATTTCCCGAAGGGTTCCCGTATTTTTATCTAATCCCTGTATAAGTAAAGCTATGAATATGGTTCTTCCCGTCCATAAGACGCGTACTGTAATATCTTCTAGTGTCATAAACTGTCTGCTGACTAAAACTCGTCTGTGCATTCGTGGCGGTCTGCATATTCAACGGCACGGCCTAAACGTGATTTCTATGCGGTCGACATAAATGTTTTCCCTTTGTAGCCTTTGGGGTAAACTGAGAGTGGCAGCAGCGGTAATTCTCCGAGTGAACACAAGCGAGGTGTTTTGCTGGACTAACTTTACAAAGAAATGCACTACAATGTTTAGTTGTCACCAACGGGAAATTTCGTTTTGTACTTCAAATAAAAAATTCTTTCTCGTCTTCTTCAGTCAGTTTCTGAAACTCGTCACAGTCTCGTGCACTTGCACTGTATTACTGGAAGGCACGTCACGCTGCCGTCCTTTAGCGGCTGTTAAAAATAACCCTTAATTCGCTTTTCATGCGTCATTCTGGCTGCTCTGGCAATGGAACTGAAGGACCCCAATGCAGGTACACGTCAGAATTCGCTTTGAGCTGCGTTATTTTGACAAAATGCGTTTAATAGCCGTTTCAGCTCCGTAGTACGTCTGTGATCCTTTCTGCACAGAGGCGGTGAAATGTCAGTTTTCGCGACAAGCGCGTATAAGAGAAGCCTGCCAGCGACAAACTCTTTGTACACGAAATGTTTCGCTGCGTATGCTAGTGACGCCCGTGTTCCAGGCACTTAAGGTAGCTGAGACGCTATTTTTCGCTATCTACGAATAGCACTGAATAACAAATAAAACACTTTATATTCGTTGTACAAGCGCGTATTATCGGAAACTGAGAGCGCAAGATAATTCGGGTAAATTCCGTGTGAGGCAGACCTCTAACTAAGAAATGTGTAGTATACATCGGAATGACTGAAATGTGGTGAAGATTTTAGGGAACGTACAAAACTTCGTGACAGCATTGGGGCAGACAGCACTAAATTAGTGTCACTGAACAGAGCTCTCCAAGCCGAAGATCTTACGGTACTTTTTTAAATCTACGTCAGTTAGTTGGTACTGTAAAAAATCTTTCCTAATAACTGACTAGTTACATTCTCGGTGTTGTAGTGAGGAAAATGCTCGCTCTTACACTATCTGTTTAACATACACATATGTTTTGTCATTTTAAAAGTAAAAATATATTGTTTCAATTTATAAACAACATTTTTGTTAGAAACTATTACAAAAAGTATATACAATTATTGACCTCGCAGTATACTATGATCTTCATCCATACTTAGGAATGGCCTGTTGTTTGCCTAAAAATGCTAGTTTTCATAATATGATGTATAGACGTTAGAGAAAGATATGGAAAAACGGTGAGAAATACACGTGAAGGAGGCACTGTTGTATCTGACCTTGAACTACATCTATGCAATGTCCTCATCACTACTCTGCTAGTCATTCGTGGTCAGAACCACGTTCTGTGTAGTTGTGATTGCTTTATGTCTGAGCTAATGAACTCGAACGAGGGCAGATATCGTTGGTGCTCGTATTGTGGATGCTTCTGTAACCAAGGAAGGCGAAGAAGACGAATTGTTGTTTCTTTGTGGTCGAAGTGTTTGGTGTTTCAAGAGGCACCGTATCGCAGGTATACACCGCTGTTATGGCACAGAATAATAACAGGTTGAAAATTAGAAAATTTTATTAATATTAAGTCATCTTGCTACAAGCCAAGTGCGGTCACGCCAGAGACAGAGACGGAATCAGGAACACAGCGCCGAGAGAGAGACGATGAGCTCAGCAGAAAGCAGCACGAGACAGAAAGCCAACGGAAACGCGACAAGCATATTCGTTTGCTCGTAAGAGACGTTGAAAGGAACTGTTCACATTTCATAAGAAGCAGTATCAGAGAACCAGCACAGCAGTTAAGAGCCTGTTAAGCGAATATAGCAGATTAAGAAGGACACATGCGGTCGTTACGAACCGAGCATCGCATCATGGCCTCATATTAGCTCCCTTTAAATACTCGAGCTCTCCAGCTCTGACGGAGTTGATGGTTGGGATCGATGGCGTTCACAGTAATAGCACTCGTTCCCATGATTACGATACTGTAGCTAATCTATTTTCTAGATACTGCGTAACACTCAACAAACCAGCCGAAGATGTGCCCGAGATGATAGTCATCGCCTAATAAACTTTATAGTGTTCGCCACCTACTACTGCTGATGGAGAAGCTGACTGTCTTCCGACAACAGGACATCACGGAGCGCTGAGAGCACTGAACTTCAGTGTAGAAGCCGGCAGAGGGCGTCGTGGAGTCCACGTTTCTGTTCAGTACTAAAGCGCCTTAGGGTGCTGAAACCTTTGTGGCCGGTAGGAAGGAGATCGACTGACCACACGACTTCCGACAACACCACACCGCGGATGGGTCATCGAGGGTCAACACAGGATTCAAAGTGGGGTCGCGCACACTCCAGCAGCTAGTACGATGCCGTTCGTGCTGGAACATAGCCGCGCCGACTGCGCGCCACAATGCGAGGTCACTCACTCTTCGCCTGGACCTGGAGACGAGGAGCTGACTCGGCAGCCGTCAGTAGGAATCTAACACGCAACTGAATGAGGCGTCGGCTCGAAGGCCGGTAAGGAACAACACCACTGTAAACATGATTAATAAATAAGTAAACTCTGATAATATTTTATTTGCGTCAGAGACGCTTCAAAGGTATGCTGTCCTGCCTTCATCCAGAGTTATTTCCGCTCGGCCCCACTGCAAACTGATGTCACAAGTGTACACTCCGACGCTGTCATCAGAGGATTTGGTATCGGAGGTGTTCGACTCCAGCGGCTGGAATTCGGACCCAGTGTTCTGCCTCTACAGCACCCATACTTCGCGGTAGTAACCGCAACGCGGTGAGAACAGAGAAACATTTTTCTTTCTTTGTAATAGCGCAGAATTTAGGCGTATTGATGGACGTGCTACGTCAAAAGTATCTTCTGAAAAACCATCAGAGCCTGTTGATTTATCAGACTTCAGAGGCAATTGTAAAAAAACATATTTGGTACCAGTGAGAAGCGCTATTTGTACTTTAAATGGTCATAGTGAACCATGCACTAAGTTTTGTACCAGTTGCTTGCTATGCTTGTAGACGTTATTGTCATGCAGCACAGGGGTGTACTGTGTGTCGCTGGGCGATGAAAAGGCAAAAGCAGTAACTGAGTCTCGTTTGACAGTATAAGTTGTATTTTTCGTGTCCGGTATATTGTTGGTGCAGATATTTCTGGTATACATGTAGCACATTGGTATATTCCTCAAATATGCTAGTCACAGTGTCAATTACTACTAGAGATAGTATAACCGCTGTAACGGTTCAAGTGTCACAATAGTTAGAGGGAAATTCTCAACAGAAATTACGGTATAAGAAATTGGTGGCATAGTTAGAATATTTGTTGGCCGCGAGAGATTCACAGCATGGTTCGAGTGGATGTAAGTCGTCAGTAGCAATGTCCCACTTTCCAGTAGATTCTTCAGTAGCTAACCTCATCTGGTAAAACAACAGAGGACGTCACGATATTCATTAGTGATGTATTGGTTACAGCTAGAATGTGTAATTGGTCAGATGAAATTACTCTGCAGATGGCCATTTTTCGCCTTATGGGTGAAGGCAAGACATACGAAGTGCATCATGAGACACCGAGCAAGGCAAGTATATTTGAGTAGTTAACGGAAGGTTTGCATCAGAGATACCGCATGCAGGGAAAGCAGAAAAACATCATCCGCTAAGTCACACTATGGACGAATGTGTGCGTTCAGTGATCGTGGCGGGCGGTCATAGAAGAGGATTGTGATAAAAGATAAGATGACGACAGCCGCAAAAGACACAGCAGAACTGACTGTCGTACCCACTAACCCAGTCAGCACCAGAAAAACAAGAGAAAGCTGCATAAGCAGTGATTGTAGGGAGAGATGGAATTACAAAACGACTCATTAGTGACGAAAATGACCATAACAGGGAAACGTAGTGCCGAAGCGGAAGAAACTGGACTATGGAGCAGTCAAAGAGTCATTTGGTCGGATGAGTCTTTTTGCACACTGTTCCCAATATCCGGCGGAGTTTACCTCCCAGAAGTGAAAAATAACGAAAGTTCGGTGACGATTTGGACAGCCATATCGTGGTGTTCCCTGAGTCCCATTGTTACTCTTCAAGGTCGCGTTACTAGTAAGGATTATATGACCATTTTGGCTATCAGATCCATCCCATGGTACAATGTTTGTGATGCTGTGCTCCAAGGCGACAGGACCCCTATGCACACGGATCGCATCGTCCAGGACTGGTTTCGTGGTCACGAGCGTGAATCTCGCATCTCCTCTGGCCGCCTTTCTCACCAGATCTCAATATTGTTGAGACTTCGTTAATTCCTTGGAGAGAAGGGTGCGCAATATGTGTCCAGTTCCATCTTCGTCCCTGTATTTATCAGTTCCGGGAAGACTGGAAACGGTTTTGAATACCAACCGGTTTTCCTACATCGTATTGGGCATGGTAATGTGTTGTGTTTCTGGTGTTTCCATGTTTTTATCCGTTTGTACAGCTATTGTGTTAAATGACGTTTTTCCAAAATATTTACCTTCCTCAAGGGTCGTACAGCCCTATCTCGACATTGTTAAATTGGCTATATAAATGCCCCATTTTACTGTTGAGTATATAAATGTGGTGTTTTTATCACATGTTCTCCCATGTTTTGTGACTGTATTGCTCTGCAATCACTTTAAAATAACAACTGGAAAGTATGTTATGATTTTTTCCCTAAACATATAATTTTTTGATGTAAATTTTCACAATTTTATTTTTTGAATTTTAACTGTTACAGTAAATACTACTAAAGTAGAGCTACAACATCATTGTACTATCTATGTTATGTGGTAAATAATTCATTGCTGTAGATTCAGAAGTTTCTGAGAAAAGGGGGCTTTTATACTGAAAAATGTCATGTTGAGAAAATTGCGTTTAAAGAAAAAATTTTAATATACAGCCAAGTGATACAAAAAAAAATGTTAGAATCCTCCTGGATGGTAGTCCTCATCTCCTCCTTCATCTTCCTCACCCAGTGCTGCCCTCCTTCTCTTGTATCTGGCTTCTTTTGACATATTGTTTGTTGCAATCTCTGCCTTCACGATTCGCAGTTGGTCCATCACACTGTTAGTGGTGTTGTAACCTTTATGAATGCCAAAATATTCCGAAACCTGTAGTCTTCCAGAATAGCCATCATTAAAAGTAAGAACAGCATCCAAAACACCAAGTTCAAAGACGGACCTTCCAACAAACACATTTTTTGGTATCCTTGACCATACAACATTGTTAAATGATTCATTCGCATTTTGTGTTTTGCCCTGGAGACATTTCTTCAACAGCTCTGGTTGGGGAAGATCCTGAAAGACACGTTTCCTGGCCAGCATAGCAGCATTTGGTATTGTAATTTTGTGCGAGAAAGTGTCTACTTTACCCTCCTCTTTTGCCTTCAAGTATTTACACCAATCAGCGGAACACAGACTGTGTATTGCTTCAGCATCTGTAAACAGCTAGTGAAAATAAATTGCCAAAACAGCTCTCTTCATATCATTTAAATTATCTCTGTTACTTCTAATAGCCATACCACAATATTGTGTAATCTGATCAATTTGTTTATCAGACAGTCGACGTCTTATACTTAGACCATCAGATAACTTGGTACGTCCCAGCTGCTGTCTGAGTCTACGTAGTCTCGTGCCCATCCTCTTTTGCACATGATTAATGCACTCTCGTTTTGTAATTGACAAATCACCATAGAGTTTATTCTCCACCACTGCCTTATACGATCGTGAGTCTCCATCCCAAAGAAAACTCATGTAGCGAACAGCACGGTCATGCTGGGAACGTTGAAACATTTTCACTGCAGAAGCAACGTCCATCCCTCCACTAGTTCCTTCATAGTTTCTTTGACAATTCATTTCATGCTTAGTTTGCTTTTCAGTAGTCTTGCCTGCTTGCCTACAACCGTGACAGTACATGGTCAACACATCAACATCCAACACTTTCCCATTGTCCATGATGATAATAGATGGACATGAATTCTTTGACTGGAAACCTCTTTTTTGCCAGGATCCGTCGAATGATATTGCTGTGTCAGAACTACCATTTTCTCCTACAGCCTGCTCTGCTGCTGTAGTCATTGACTCCATAGCACAGTCCTTGACTCTACTTCTCACTGTGGAGTTGTATTTGATAGATTTTGTAGGGGGACTAGGGGGGTTCAGTAAGCCACAAAGAACCTTACCAGCGTAATGGCCTTTTCCTATGCATCTAAGTCCATAGAAGTATCTTAGATTAGTGTCAAGAAGTCCATTCTTCACACTTACTTCTGATGTCTTCAAAGTCTTTTCGCTTTTACAGTTCAAACACTTAATTTGTAAAGAGCACACCAGACCATTGCGTTGAGATAGCTTTTCAGAAATTTGAATTTCCCCTCCACATATACGACAGCACACTGTTTCACACAAAGCTGAAATAAGTATATGGAGATTAACAATGATATTGCAGTTTGTTTCAGTGTCTGAAGCTGCGTTGTATTTTACATCATTACCCAGCAGTTTTTTCTTGGAATCACTAGGAGGAGTAGAAGGACTGTCACTATTTACAATCAAATTATTACGCCCTTCGACACTAACCACTCTTTTTATTGCTGCTATATTTGTTCTGTAGTATCTGTTTCCTTTGTTTCGTATTTTTTAAACACTCCTTTTGGTTTAGTCATGACGAAAGCTATCACAGGAAACACAGAAACTAAAACGCGGCTAGTGGATAACTGTTGTTGTCAAACACAAACAAATGGACAGTTCAAAGAGTTTACTGCGAAGAACCGCTAGTGTAGGCAACTTATGAAACGGACAGTTCTCTACAAAACAAAAGAAACCACAGCCTTCTAGACTACATAGTTCCAGAGAAAAATGCCAATGTGCGAAATGATGGAAAACAAAATTCTCGGAAATGTCATTGCATGATTATTTTCAAATATTTATTTAAAATAGTAAATAATCGAATATTTCAATAAAACCAACACTAAATTAAGCATAAATATCCATATTTTCATAATTTGAATAAAAGTAAAAAGGTCAAATTTTGTCATTTTGGGCGGTACGACTCCCCTTAAAATAGTCTCAGTAATGGTAATGGAGCGGACAGTTTACATCACAACAAGAATCACTTCAATGAACTGTGCTTTTTTTAACTTTATAAGTTATTGTTAATTTGCGGTAACATTATCGAAGTGTTGGCATGTATTCTGCCACTTTTTGTCTTCCATTTCTTTACGGACGGATAGAAATCTCCAGTTGGAGACGCCAGGAGGACTTTCAAAGTTAGTCGTGTGGTCCGTCGCAGCTAGTGGTGAACTTCACAATAATTCGAGGAGTTTCTCAAAATGCAAACGAGGGCAGGTCGTGGGCGGCAGCAGCCCCCAGCCACGGGGTGTGTGGGAGTCCGCGCGGCTCCGCCTCTGGCCGTGGCGCCACAGCGGTGGCCTGCCCCGCCTGCTGTTTATGCAGCACGCAGCGCACAAAATTGCGGTGGCGACGGACGACAGGCGAGGCCGCCGCGATTTGCGTAAAGCGCTCCCCGTGGCCGCGGACGAGCAGCGTGGCGCGATGGCGCACCACCGCACTCTCCACATCACGCAAATCATTCGCCATTGTCGAGGTGGCATTAATTTATTATGAAATGTTGCACATCTTCCTCATTTGTTACTGCATAACGCGCATTTAACGAGACTAAGTACCGAACTGGATGGCTGGTGAAATCCTTGAGCTTATGAATGAAACAAGATAATATAAAATCAAAGATCCTGCAAAACACAACAACGTACACAAATAAATACACAGAAATGCCAGTTGCGACCATACACTTTCTATAGTGCAATTTTGGACGGTCATTTTACTTGGCAAACATTGGTTGGTTTGACAATAGACGTCGCCTGAAACCGGTCATCGACTAAATAATTTTAGTTGCAACTCCGGCTCTCTCTTTCCGCATCATAAATAAAATGAGATACTTCAGGAGAAAAACGATCATTTTAACTTTTTATGAGAAGCTGAAAGAGTTGAGTGGCCTACGAAGGAAGCAATGCGGACAAATATTGAGGAATGCGAATAATGAAAGTATCGTAGGAGTTGCAGGAAAACTCAAAAGGTGGAAGGAATACATCGAAGTCCTTTTCAAAGATGATAGAGGTGATTCTCCTCCGTCTGGCGAAAGAATCAATGAAGTTAGTCCTGAAATCACAAAAAATGAAATAGTGTACACCATTAAACTGCAGAAGAATGGTAAAGACACCTGTCCGGAAGGAGTTTACGTTAAGTTATTGAAATTTTAGGTGAAAAAGAGTCGAATGGCATCAAACTCCTAACATCGTTCTTCAGTTTTATCTGTGCACCAAGAAAGATATCTCATGACTGGCTGAGATCAACTTTTTTTTACCACTGCCGAAGAAGGCCAACTCCTTACAGCGTGTTGACTATCGTATGGTTAGTCTGATGGCTCACGTTTTCAAAATATTTCTGCAAATCATACCAACACAGATTTACAAGAAATGTGAATTCCAAATGGACGGGATCCAGTTTGGATTCCGTGAGACACAAAAAGATGATGGATATTTTGTAGTCAACTGGTACTGACCGAAACGATTTACTCAATATCAGAGTGCTGTATTGCAATAGGACCTCAGATGTAAAAACTGACAAACGAACATCAGAAGCGACTAATCTTAGTAAAGGTTTTCGTAAGGGCAGTATACTAACATCTAACATGTTTAAAATTTGCTCCGAAGTAATTTCCAAGAAATAAAGTAACGGGATCAATATAAACAGAAAGATCATTAACAATATTATTCACGCAGATTACACTTCTGTCACAGAAATGATCTACCTTCGCTCCAACACGATAGACAATTTAGTCCAGTGCAGAAAAGACTTTGGCCTGCTCGTCAACACTTCCAAGACCAGAGTTGTAGTCTTCTCTAAGAGAAAAATCCAAGCAAACTTGCCAATAAAAGGTAATAATATTGGACAAATGTCCCCATTGAGGCCGTTGGGCACTATGATGGATGAGCAGTGTGACTGCAAGAAAAATTCATATCTAGAATAGAAGAGGGCAGGAGGCAATACATTAGCATTAAAAACTTATACAAGATCGGATATTAGTCTCCCATTAAAATTCAAATGAATCGTTGCTACGTGTTCTCTACTTTTCTCTAGGGATACGACAGCTGAACCGTTGACCAATATCCAGGGAAAACAGTTTCGTAAGTATCTGTATCGCCGTCTCTCATGCATACCTTGGGTGCTGAAAATTTTAAACGAAGAAGGCCTTTGTCGGATGAAAACGCAAATAGAACTATTGCTCACTATAAAACAAATGAAAACTCAGTATCTAGGATACATTATCAGAAGCGCAATTTACCAGTTATTACAACTCATCATTAAAGGGAAAATACAAGGGAAAAGGCCTGTTGAAAGACGAAGGAATTCGTGACTGACGAACATTCGGAGATGGTAGAATTGCACGCCAGAAGGTGGCTTCCAAGCTGCATCGTCACGTGCAGAGCCTGGATATGTGGAGCGCCAACCCCTGTCAGGAGAAGGTGCCTCAAAAAGAAGAAGTACCTACATAATTACGTAGCCGTCTGCGGCAGATGTCAGTCTCATCAAAATCCTTCTGGGTATGCTGCCGCTTCACGTTGTAAAATACTAAACTAAACCGACCTTTCGACAGTGCTGCAACGGTCTTCCTCTGTCCAGTACCGGTATTTTTATTGACTTTATTTATAAGTAACAAGAGTAGTAAATTGGCAACTGTTTTAAAATTTAATTAAAAACAATCTTGATCGCAATAAAATATTTATTGGCAATAGTAACCGGTTTCAGTCGAATTGTGTCCATTGTCAGTCCATATACACTGAAATACAAAGGATTTAAAGGCAAATCTGATAATAAAAGTAAAATATACTTCATGAAACTGCAATCGATTCCAGAGACTGTTGAGCTTCCTTTGCACGATGTTTCGCTCGCCGCTAGGTGGCGGGCATTGAATGCCGGAAGCTTAAAGAGACGAGACGCAAACCATATGGGCACAGTGCAGTTTTGTACGGGCGAGCGAATCTCAAGGTTGGGAGACCGAATGGCTTGCTGTTCTCTGCTCGATTATTCGTTTATGGACGGGCATTAGATGGCGTGGCGCAGAAATGTGCTCTAATGATCGTGGCAGACAGCTGCCGAGGTCGAGCAATGAGTATGGATGCTTGTGTAACGACAGCTGTGTTGACAATGTAATGTCTGGAATGTATATCAGTAGAAGTGTACTTTTCTCGACATGGGGTGTTACTTACCCGTCTTGCACGGGCTTGTATTGGTCTGCACGAAAGTAAGCCCCACGTTGCATCGAACTGCGTCGCCCATTGTAACTGCACTGGACAGCGGCAGTGTGTGGCTCGCAAAATGTGCTATACTGTGGATCCTATGCGCCTTTGGTTGGCTTCACGCTGAAAAGTGTTTTGCCCGGTGAAAAGTTATTGTATGAATTTGGATAACGGCGAGGTTCACTATGCTGTTATGGGGAAGGTACTGGTACCACCCAGTAACCAGACTGTTCATGTTACTGCGGGGGGCCGCTGTCAGCATAGTATGGGGCCTGTTGCCCGTTGTGCCCGTTCTTGCCACAGATTAATGAACAGACTTGTAATTAATGATGTTTTCATTTACAGCTATTTTGTTAATGTAAATCATTTGTAATTAAATACTGTGAATTTACAACTTTCTTCCCGCTGGTTTATGTTCCTATCACTCCTGAGTGTTTTATAACAAATTAAAAAACTGTTACGTTATTCTCGTTTTAACTTGACCAGATGTAGTAAAAATTCTTGGGTAACACAACATATTCTGAATTTAATAGATGAAAGGAGAAAATATAGAAGTGCAGCAAATGAAGCAGACAAAAGGGAATACGAATGTCTAAAAAATTAGATTGTTAATAAGTGTAACATGGATAAACAGGAACAGTTAGAGGACAAATGTAAGTATTTAGAAGCAACCAACACTAGGGGAAAGATAGATATGGCTTACAGAAAAAGTAAAGAGATCTTTGGAGAAAAGCAAAGCAGGTGTTTGAATATCTAGAACTCATATGGGAAACAAGACTTAAGCAGAGAAGGGAAAGATGAAAACTTGTAACCTACCCCTTACTAATCGACCTATCGTGCTTGCGATATAAAATATGATCGTGAATCGCATGTATACCTAATGGAATTTTTCTAATTGGATAAGGCTATCTTTCCCGAAGAAGTGATACCGATAAGGAGGGGGAAAGTGTACAACCGACCTTTCTGATAGAAAAGTCTACTAAAAATAAAAACGTAATTAAACCGAACAGGGCTACAATTTGGAAAAATGAAAGTTATTTTATGCATTCACTCGCGAACAACGCAGGACAGAAAAGGGGTATCACTGCTCATGAATCCGAAACTTACACCAATGAACGAAAAGGAAATAATTACGGTCGCCAGCCCACTAGGGCGATTTACATCCAAAATCCTGTACAAGATGATGGGAAAGAAACACATTTATTATTAAACACTGACGTGGCAACTGAAGGTTGTCACGTTTTTTGACACTAATTTTAAGTGAGTATGTAATGATAAAGAAAACTGAGACGTCACTTTTACGTTAAGTTGGTCATTAAATTTTGAAAAAGGCAATCGAGTAATGATTTGAAAATATCCACTTAAACTGTATGTTAGTATTGAACTTCGTTACGTGAACAATGACTTTCAAGAAACCTCAACATAACGTCATCAAAGAAATTTAGAGAAAGTCAAGCACTTTTTACTTTGCAGTTACTTAATTTTCAAATTGGATTTCACATTATTGTCTGGACAACTGAACCTCTTTTACTGACTTGAACAGAATTAAATACTAGAATACGTACCAAACCAAGCAGCCATGTGCTCCAAATTATATGAAAAATAAATAAAACCTCCGCAGTCTTAATTTGTGCATTTTCTTTAGATTTGGACTTTTTCTAGTGATAGATCCTCAAACTTCGGTTAGTATATAAGGAAAAAAGGGAACAAGGACCCTGCTTGGTAACAATGTCTGGAGGAAATGAGGACACAATCGCCCTGAATTTAACTGATTATTATTTAGATAAATTTCATTAATCAAATCACATTCAGTTGTGCTGCTGGGTTAGCCGGTAATACTTTCTACCAATGAACAGTCTTACTTCAGTGCTATGCGTGCGACAAAACTCGGAGCCGACAACGAATCTGTATTGCTGGAACTGCTGCTGTTGTTGAAGACGGTAGCATCTTGTGGGGCCACGACTAATTACAGGAACGGGCAATTGTAATTAATACAGCCTCTTCCGCCCGTTCACTGTCCTTCCTCTTGCTACTAGTCATCTGGCCGGCTGGCGTACATGATGCCGCCGAAATGGTACTCTCTACTGCGAGAGCGTTAACACCACACTTTCGCACACTACAAGCGCTCTCTCCGCGCGCTCTGCGCAACAACCCCGTACCCAAAGATTTTACAACGCACAACCACTGCTATTACCACTGCTAGTCGATGCAAATAACAATTCCTTTGGATTATTTCCAGAGCTTATAAGTTTCACAGTAAAACACAGATGTTGTTGTTGTTGTTGTTGTTGTTGTGGTCTTCAGTCCTGAGACTGGTTTGATGCAGCTCTCCATGCTACTCTATCCTGTGCAAGCTCTTCATCTCCCAGTACCTACTGCAACCTACAACCTTCTGAATCTGCTTAGTGTATTCATATCTTGGTCTCCTTCTACGATTTTTACCCTCCACGCTGCTCTCCAATACTAAATTGGTGATACCTTGATGCCTCAATACATGTCCTACCAACCGATCCCTTCTTCTAGTCAAGTTGTGCCACAAACTTCTCATCTCCCCAATCCTATTCAATACTTCCTCATTAGTTGTGTGATCTACCCATCTAATCTTCAGCATTCTTCTGTAGCACCACATTTCAAAAGATTCTATTCTCTTCTTGTCTAAACTATTTATCGTCCATGTTTCACTTCCATACATGGCTACACTCCATACAAATACTTTCAGAAACGACTTCCTGACACTTAAATCGATACTCGATGTTAACAAATTTCTCTTCTTCAGAAACGCTTTCCTTGCCATTGCCAGTTAACATTTTATATCCACTCTACTTTGACCATCATCAGTTATTTTTCTCCCCAAATAGCAAAAGCCCTTTACTACTTTAAGTGTCACATTTCCTAATCTAATTCCCTCAGCATCACCCGACTTAATTCGACTACATTCCATTATCCTCGTTTTGCTTTTGTTGATGTTCATCTTATACCCTCCTTTCAAGACACTGTCCATTCCATTCAACTGCTCTTCCAGGTCCTTTGCTGTCTCTGACAGAATTACAATGTCATCGGTGAACCTCAAAGTTTTTACTTCTTCTCCATGGATTTTAATACCTACTCCGAATTTTTCTTTAGTTTCCTTCACTGCTTGCTCAATATACAGATTGAATAAAATCGGGGATAGGCTACAACCCTGTCTCACTCCCTTCCCAACTACTGCTTCCCTATCATGTCCCTCGACTCTTATGACTGCCATCTGGATTCTGTACACATTGTAAATAGCCTTTCGGTCCCTGTATTTTACCCCAGCCACCTTCAGAATTTGAAAGAGCGTATTCCAGTCAACATTTTCAAAAGCTTTCTCTAAGTCTACAAATGCTAGAAACGTAGGTTTGCCTTTCCTTAATCTAGCTTCTAAGATAAGTCGTAGGGTCGTGTTCCAATATTTCTACGGAATCGAAACTGATCTTCCCCGAGGTCGGCTTATACCAGTTTTCCATTCGTCTGTAAAGAATCCGCGTTAGTATTTTGTAGTCGTGACTTACTAAACTGATAGTTCGGTAATTTTCACATTTGTCAACACCTGCTTTCCTTGGGATTGGAATTATTATATTCTTCTTGAAGTCTGAGGGTATTTCGACTGTTTCATACATCTTGCTCACCAGATGGTAGAGTTTCGTCAGGACTGGCTCTCCCAAGGCTGTCAGTAGTTCTAATGGAATGTTGTCTACTCCCGGGGCCTTGTTTCGACTCAGTTCTTTCAGTGCTCTGTCAAACTCTTCAAAAAAAATGGCTCTGAGTACTATGGGACTCAACTGCTGTGGTCATAAGTCCCCTACAACTTAGAACTACTTAAACCTAACTAACATAAGAACATCACACACATCCATGCCCGAGGCAGGATTCGAACCTGCGTCCGTAGCGGTCGTGCGGTTCCAGACTGTAGCGTCTTTAACCGCTCAGCCACTCTGGCCGGCTCAAACTCTTCACGCAGTATTATATCTCCCATTTCATCTTCATCTACATCCTCTTCCATTTCCATAATATTGTCCTCAAGTACATCGCCCTTGTATAGACCCTCTATATACTCCTTCCACCTTTCTGCTTTCCCTTCTTTGCTTAGAACTGGGTTTCCATCTGAGCTCTTGATATTCATACAAGTGGTTCTCTTTTCTCCAAAGGTCTCTTTAATTTTCCTGTAGGCAGTATCTATCTTACCCCTAGTGAGATAAGCCTCAACATCCTTACATTTGTCCTCTAGCCATCCCTGCTTAGCCATTTTGCATTTCCTGTCGATCTCATTTTTGAGACGTTTGCATTCCTTTTTGCCTGCTTCATTTACTGCATTTTTATATTTTCTCCTTTCATCAATTAAATTCAGTATTTCTTCTGTCACCCAAGGATTTCTACTAGCCCTCGTCTTCTTACCTACTTGATCCTCTGCTGCCTTCACTACTTCATCCCTCAGAGCTACCCATTCTTCTTCTACTGTATTTCTTTCCCCCATTCTTGTCAATTGTTCCCTTATGCTCTCCCTGAAACTCTGTACAACCTCTGGTTTAGTCAGTTTATCCAGGTCCCATCTCCTTAAATTCCCACCTTTTTGCAGTTTCTTCAGTTTTAATCTACAGGTCATAACCAATAGATTGTGGTCAAAATCCACATCTGCCCCTGGAAATGTCTTACAATTTAAAACCTGGTTCCTAAATCTCTTTCTTACCATTATATAATCTATCTGAAACCTGTCAGTATCTCCAGGCTTCTTCCACGTATACAACCTTTTTTCATGATTCTTGAACCAAGTGTTAGCTATGATTAAGTTGTGCTCTGTGCAAAATTCTACGGGGCGGCTTCCTCTTTCATTTTTTACCCACAATCCATATTCACCTACTACGTTTCATTCTCTCCCTTTTCCTACTGCCGAATTCCAGTCACCTATGACTATTAAATTTTCGTCTCCCTTCACAATCTGAATAATTTCTTTTATTTCATCACATATTTCTTCAATTTCTTCGTCATCTGCAGAGCTAGTTGGCATATAAACTTGTACTACTGTAGTAGGCGTGGGCTTCGTATCTATCTTGACCACAATAATGCGTTCACTATGCTGTTTGTTGTAGCCTACCCGCATTCCTATTTTCCTATTCATTATTAAACCTACTCCTGCATTACCCCTATTTGATTTTGTGTTTATAACCCTGTAGTCACCTGACCAGATGTATTGTTCCTCCTTCCACCGAACTTCACTAATTCCCACTATATCTAACTTTAACCTATCCATTTCCCTTTTTAAATTTTCTAATCTACCTGCTCGATTAAGGGATCTGACTTTCCACGCTCCGATCCGTAGAACGCCAGTTTTCTTTCTCCTGATAACGACATCCCCTTGAGTAGTCCCTGCCCGGAGATCCGAATGAGGGACTATTTTACCTCCGGAATATTTTACCCAAGAGGACGCCATCATCACTTAACCATACAGTGAAGTTGCATGCCCTCGGGAAAAATTACGGCCGTAGTTTCCCCTTGCTTTCAGCCGTTCGCAGTACCAGCTCAGCAAGGCCGTTTTGGCTAGTGTTACAAGGCCTTATCAGTCAACCATCCAGACTTCAGGAACCACACGTTTGTCTGGTCTCTCAACAGATACGCCTCCGTTGTGGTTGCACCTACGGTACGGCTATCTGCATCGCTGAGGCACGCAAGCCTCCCCACCAACGGCAAGGTCCATGGTTCATGGGGGGGCAAACACAGATAAATACAATAAAACGTCAACAGATTTCTACCTAAATGTACACATACAGTGAAGCAATGTGCTTACTTATTAAAAGAAAGCATTTAAATTACAAATAGTTACATACAATTTAAAAAAATTATATATCGGTAGTAGGTGCCACGCGTCCTGGATTTTCGGTGTTACAAGCTGGATGGAACATGTAGAGGGTTTATACAAGGGGGATGAATTTTTAGGGAATATTACACAACTGGAAGAAGACGTAGATGAAGATGAGATGGAAGAAATGATACTGCGAGGAGAATTTCATGGAGCAGCGAAAGGCCTAAGTCGAAACAAGGCCCTGGTAGTAGACGACATTCCGTCAGAACTACTGATAGCCTTGGGAGAGCCAGCCATGACAAAACTATTCCATCTAGAGTGCAAGATGTATGAGACAGGCGAAATACCCTCATACTGCAAGAAGAATATAATCATTCCAATTCCACAGAGAGAAGTTGCTGACAGGTGTGAACATACCGAACTATCAGTGTAATAACTCATGATTGCAAAATTCTAGCACGAATTACTTACAGAAGAATGAAAAAACTGGTAGTAATACAGATGAGTCACCTAACATTACCGCTAGATATATTTCGTAAACCACATCAAATACTGACGAATCGATTCCACAGACCGAACGTGAGGAGAGGGGCTAGTGTAATTGGATAATACAAACCATAAAAAATTGCACGGAAGTATGTTTTTTAACACAAACCTACGTTTTTTTAAAATGGAACCCCGTTAGTTTTGTTAGCACATCTGAACATATAAACAAATACGTAATCAGTGCCGTTCGTTGCATTGTAAAATGTTAATTACATCCGGAGATATTGTAACCTAAAGTTGACGCTTGAGTACCACTCCTCCGCTGTTCGATCGTGTGTATCGGAGAGCACCGAATTACGTAGGGATCCAAAGGGAACGGTGATGGACCTTAGGTACAGAAGAGACTGGAACAGCACATTACGTCCACATGCTAAGACCTTTTTATTGGTCTTTTTCGCTGACGCACATGTACATTACTATGAGGGTGAGGTACACGTACACAGGTGGTTTCCGTTTTCAATTACGGATTGGAATAGAGTGTGTCCCGACATGTCAGGCCAATAGATGTTCAATGTGGTGGCCATCATTTGCTGCACACAATTGCAATCTCTGGTGTAATGAATGTCGTACACGCCGCAGTACATCTGGTGTAATGTCGCCGCAGGCTGCCACAATACGTTGTTTCATATCCTCTGGGGTTGTAGGCACATCACGGTACACATTCTCCTTTAACGTACCCCACAGAAAGAAGTCCAGAGGTGTAAGATCAGGAGAACGGGCTGGCCAATTTATGCGTCCTCCACGTCCTATGAAACGCCCGTCGAACATCCTGTCAAGGGTCAGCCTAGTGTTTATTGCGGAATGTGCAGGCGCACCATCATGCTGATATCACATACGTCGACGCGTTTCCAGTGGGACATTTTCGAGCAACGTTGGCCGATCATTCTGTAGAAACGTGATGTATGTTGCAGCTGTTTGGGCCCCTGCAATGAAGTGAGGACCAATGAGGTGGTCGCCAACGATTCCGCACCATACTCGTACATTTACAGTCCACGGTCGCTGTCGCTCTACCCGTCCGTAAATTCACTGCCCCGTGGTTTTTGAAACCCGCTTCATCGGTAAACAGGTAGAACTGCAACGCATTCTCTGTTGATGCCCATTGACAGAATTGCACTCTATGATTAAAGTCATCACCATGTAATTGCTGATGTAGCGACACATGAAACGGGTGAAAGCGGTGACGATGCAGTATGCGAATGACACTACTTTGACTCAGTCCACCGGCTCTTGCAATGTCCCGTGTACTCATGTGTGGGTTCATGGCAACAGCAGCTAACACACCAACTGCACCCGCTTCTCCTGTGACGGGCCTGTTACGGACCCCTTTGCGTGCTACGACCATACCTGTTGCATACAGTTGGCGGTAGATGTTTTGCAATGTTCGGCACGTTGGATGCTCTCTGTCCGGTTACCGTTCTGCATACACCCTGCAGGCTTCAGCTGCATTTCGTCGACACTCGCCATAGATGAGTATCATCTCCGCCTTTTCAGAGTTCGAATACACCATGGTCACAGTTCCTACAACACTACACTATCACAGACGTCTGGTAACACGGTGTACTACAGTTGGTCTGCGTCCGGAGACGAATGCAGAATAACAATAGCAGCAAGCGCTACATGCGGACACTGCGACAGCTAGACCAAACCACAACAGTCCACTACAGCCACACTCGTGGCCCGACCGTGGCCCGTGTTTGTTACAACACGCAACTGAACGTCGGGGGTTTCAAGCGTCAATTTTAGGTTACAATATCTCCGGATGTAATTAACATTTTACAATGCAACTAACGGCACTGATTACGTATTTGTTTATATGTTCAGATGTGCTAACAAAACTAATGTGGTTCCATTTAAAAAAAAACGTAGATTTGTGTTAAAAAACATACTTCCGTGCATTTTTGTATGGTTTGTATTAAACAATTACACTAGCCCCTTTCCTCACGTTCGGTCTGTGGAATCGGCTCGTCGGTATTTGATGTGGTTTACGAAATATATCCAGCGGTAACGTTAGGTGACTCACCCTGTATACCGCGGGGAAGATAGTTTTGATTACGGAGAAATGTAGGAACACGCGAGGCAATACTAATCCTACGACTGGAATTTAGCATATAGGTTAAGGGAAGGCAGACCCACTTTCATAGCATTTGTAGATTTAGAGAAAGCTTTTGACAATGTTGACTAGAGTACTGTCTTCGAAATTCTGAAGGTAGCAGGAGTAAAATATGGGGACCAGAAGGCTATTTATAGCTTGGACAGAACCCAGGTGGAAGTTATAAGAGACGAGGGGCACGAAAGGGAAGCATTGGTTGAGAAGGGAGTGAGACAAGGGTGCAGCCTATCCCTCCTTCATGTTATTCAATCTGTACACTGGGCAAGCAGTATAAGAGACGAGGGGCACGAAAGGGAAGCATTGGTTGAGAAGGGAGTGAGACAAGGGTGCAACCTATCCCTCATTCATGTTATTCAATCTGTACACTGGGCAAGCAGTAAAATAAAGTAAAAAAATCTGGAGTAATAATTAAAGTTCAGGGAGGAGAAATAAAACTTTGAGATTTCGGATGACATAGTAATTTCGTCAGAGACAGCAAAGAACTTGGAAGACATAACACCCCAAATATAGAGCCCCTAATGACATCCCTTTTAACAGAAAAAGATATAAAAATAGTTATCCTGGCCTTAACGGTAGCTACTGGCAACAAAATATTAACACTATCGCAAGTTTGACCAACAGAAATACTAGAGAACTAACAACATCTATTCCACGGAAAGAACTAAATGAATATCAAATGATCAATTAATCTACGAAGCATGAAACTCTAAGTAAATAATTCAAAACACATGCTTTACGAAGATTAAAACCCAGAAGAAATAAAGTGATCAGAGGTAACAATTATCCAAGAAAAGAGTTGTAGCCGCATCGAGCTGTAAGTTCACTGCAGCTACAACGAAAAACTTCAATGGAGATGTTAATTCGCTCTCTAGTAGACGTCACGGTAGAGGCACGCTTATTGACCGGTATTACATTGTTTCAGACCGATCAGGAATTTTAAAGTTTTTTGAGTATCGTCTTGACGTATTAGTCAAAGTTCTGAAGAAAGGTGATAGAACAGTTACCGTTTAGCCAGACAAGGGGGCAGCTATTATACGCGAGGGAAAAGTAACTCGTGTGGTACTTTATATATACTATGATGGTATCTGTTCTTTCGAACCCGGGATCTCCTGCTTACATGGCAGACGCTCTATCCATCTGAGCCACCGAGGACACAGAGGATAGCGCGACTGCAGGGATATATCTCTGGCACGCCTCCCGCGAAACCCACATTCTCAACGTATTGTCCCGCAGTACATTCGTAGTGCCCGCGCCCATTATACTCATTACTCGCGGCGCGTTGCCGATTCCCGTAAGAGTTCGGGCACTGTTCGTGCATTCGCACAGAAGAAGAAGATGGTCAAGTGGCCGGTGAGCCTTAACTATGTCCGAAAGAACAGATAACATCTTAGTATATATATACAGTTAAGGCTCACCGGCCATTTGACCATCTTCTTTTCTGTGCGAATGCATGAACAGTGCCCGAACTCTTACGGGAATCGGCAACGCTCCGCGAGCAATGAGTATAATGGGCGCGGGCACTACGAATGTACTGCGGGACAATACGTTGAGAATGTGGGTTTCGCCGGAGGCGTGCCAGAGATATATCCCTGCAGTCGCGCTATCCTCTGTGTCCTCGTTGGCTCAGATGGATAGAGCGTCTGCCATGTAAGCAGGAGATCCCGGGTTCGAGTGCCGGTAGGGGCACACATTTTCATCTGTCCCCATTGACGTATGTCAACGCCTGTAAGCAGCTAAGGGTGTTCATTTCATTGTAATTTCGTGTGGTACTTAATCAATTCTGGGACTTAGTCGTCGTGATCTGTGATTGTCACGAACATTGAAGGACACAGCAATGTACCAGACGCCCACATAAACTCTAGAAATAGACTTGAGTAGGAAACATATACACGCAATCATGAAGAATTCACAGGTACGCAGTGTTGTCGGAAGCTGTAGTCAATGTCAGAATTGCCAATGTAAATCGTAGCTTCAGTTCCCTGAATGATAGATAGGTGTGCTTTCCAGTGCAGTGGTTAGATAATCCAGAAGTTCAATAAACTCAACCACCATAACTTTAATACTTCTTGTCGTCTACATCATTTAACTGAACTTTAATGTGTAACTGTGAATAATTACTCTCTTGATAGAACGCCGAAGGTGATTGAGTGACATTATTAACAGGGAACAGTAATTGAACATTGTATTACGGCGCTTTCTGTACGTTATTTAGAGAATACATTATCTCTGGATTTACGACGTAGGAATTGTTGAATTAGCACCGTAGCGACGCATTAACGACGCTATAATACTTCACAAATCAACATCCTCACAAGACTGTAATGTGGCATCGGCTTGAGTGGTGGAACTTATAATTCGAGATATCATGTTATGTACGTTTGAACATTCATTTGCATACCGAGCATAAAAACTACTGTCATAAGTTTCGCGTAAGCTTATAAGCCCGCCGCCAACACGAAAAGGATATTTGGTTTATTGTTTCAGATAAAGGGAGTTGCTGCGGTACCGAGTGGTGCAGTCGCTATGATAGCAGAAAAAAGACAGACATCCTTCGAATACCATTGCTTTAATTATAAGCGAGGGCCGCTCATACATTTCGGCGTGCTGCTCCATCGATACGCGGATATCTGTTAAAGGGAGATAGTATCTGAAACTAATCAAACAAAGCGAGGAGTTTGTTTTAACAGTTACAGATGGAGTTGTCGCGATCGACGACCATCCATTTTCATCGAGCCGACACACACACACTCGCCACAAAGAGCAGTTGATGGGAATGGACAGTGTATTGAAAGGCATATATAAGACAAACATCAACAAAAGCAAAACAAGGATAATGTAATGTAGTCGAATTAAATCAGGTGATGCTGAGGGAATTAGATTAGAAAACGAGACACTTAAATTATCACCTAGGTTTTACTATTTGGGCAGCAAAATAATTAATGATGGCAGAAGTAGAGAGGATATAGAATGTAGACTGCCAATGGAATGAAAAGCGCTTCTGAAGAAAAGAAATTTGCTAATGTCGAATATAGATTTAGTGTTATGAAGTCTTTTCTCAAAGTAGGTACTGAACGGAATTGGGGAGAGAGGAAATTTGTGGTGCAAGCTGACTAGAAGAAGGGATCTGTTGGCAGGAAACATTCTGAGACATGAAGAGATCACCAGTTTGGTGTTGGAGGAAAGAGTTTGGTGTAAAAAGTCGTAGACGGTGACAAAGAGATGAATACAGCAAGCAGATTCAGAGGGATGTAGGTTGCAGTAGTTATTCGGAGAGAAAGAGACTTGCACAGGATAGAGTAAACCGTTAAACTATTATACCACAACAACTATATCCTTTATTTTTATGTATTTCATATTTTCTATTATTAGATTTCCCTCTAAGCCATTCTGTACTTATATTTCAGTGTATATGGTCTGAACCATTAAACTATTATACCACAACAACTATCACATTTATTTTTTATGTATTTCATATTTTCTATTATTATATTTCCCTCTAAGCCATTCTGTACTTATATTTCAGTGTATATGGCCTGAAGATGTCACATTTCGACCGAAACCGTTTACCATTGCCAAGAAATATTAATTGCGTTCAAGACTGTTTTTAATTCAACTGCAAAATATGTTGTCGAGACCATTGATGTTCTCGACGAGAAATGTTCAGAAATATTACTAACTGAAATTGCATCACCCTGAAGGGACTATACAACATACTTCACATTCGCCTGAAGTACAAATGATCAGCATTTCACCGTTGGCAGGCAGTAGTAAAGCTACTCACATTCTGTAAGTTGTTGTTGTTGTGGTGGTCTTCAGTCCTGAGACTGGTTTGATGCAGCTCTCCATGCTACTCTATCCTGTGCAAGCTCTTCATCTCCCAGTACCTACTGCAACCTACATCCTTCTGAATCTGCTTGGTGTATTCATCTCTTGGTCTCCCTCTACGATTTTTACCCTCCACGCTGCCCTCCAATACTAAATTGGTGATCCCTTGATGCCTCAGAACATGTCCTACCAACCGATCCCTTCTTCTGTAAGTAAGGAAATATTGTACCGCGAGTTTATCATTCGGAAACGCCTCTGAAAGTTGTTTGTTTGCGAAAAGTCTGTTTATGCGTCGTGCAAAAGGGAATGGGTCCAGCAACACATTTCAGGATTGGAAAATGCAGTTCGGTGGTAATGCAGTTCGCGATGGTCGGGACTGCACGGTGATATGGAATAGATGAATTCAACAGGGCAACGCCATGCATTTGCGCTATAGTAACCGAGAGGTTGTTGGTTCGGCCGTGCAGGGCGTATAGTTGACCGCATGCGGCCAGTTTCACGTGACAGGCGCAGGAACCACGCTGGCACCCACTCAGTGCGGCTATTAGATAATCCATGCGACAAGGCTCCGGCCAGTAACCTGTTGAGGCTAACGTTATGTGCACCGGTATGGAACTGCTAGCACGCTACACGGCCATCGGTCCACTGTGTTCAATTTCTACACTGCGTGTCATTAAAATTTCAACGCCATGAAGATGAAGGCGGCATGCAACAAACAGCAAATTGACATGAAGTGTTCTACAAACTTGTATGTGCAGATGATGAATACTTAAGCGCCACCGCACAAGGCAGGTGGGACAAACGCCATCAACGTTCTGTATACAAGGGAACATGGGTAGCGGGTTCATTATTCAGAAACCACATGTTAATGCTGATTGTTTGTGAGAAGATTGTGTTACACCTCGTTACATAGTAATAGGGATCACTGGGGTAGACAAGCAACTGAAAGAGTCAGGTCCGGATTTTATCCCAATTCGATATTACAAAGAGTACTCCACGGTATTGGCTCCGTACTTGGTTTACATGTATCGCGAATGTCTCCCCCACCGCAAAGTTCCAAGCGAATGGAAAAAAGAGCTCGTGACTTTTGTATATGAAAAGGGTAAAGGAACTGACCCAAAAAATTGCAGAACAATATCCACAGCATCCGTCTTGCTGCAGAATTCTTGAACCTATTCTCTGTTCGAAATAATGAAGTTCCTTGAGACGGAAAATCTTATGTACACAAATCAGTACGGTTTTAGAAAGCATCGCTCGTCCGAAACTCAGCTTACCTTTTTCTCACATGATATACAGGGTGTTTCAAAATTAACATACCGGTTTTAAGGCGTTGTAGCATTTATTATGTTCCGCTTACAATTGTAAATAATACACTAAATGAAAGAGCTACTTAAACAGTTCTGTTTGCATACCTGTGCGCAATGGTAAGAGTACGGAATGACAAAGAGTGACTGAAAAACGTGTTGAACGAGTGCGAGTCTTTCACGATTAGCCCCAAGAAATGTCCCCGCAGAAAGTTTATGCGCCTATCTTTTTTGGTGAATCAGCTGTAACTGATGTTTCTTATCTTAATATGCCCCGTGCCTCAATGGGAAGTAGCTGAACAACACATCTTTATTTGGGAGCAAGGTGGGGCGCCGCCTCACCATCATAGCTCAGTACGTCACTGGTTAAATTACGTTGTATCCGACAGGTGAATTCGGGGCAAGGGGCCGGTTGACACAGCATTTTATGCATGACCTCCACGTTCACACACGGTCTGACCCAATCATGTACATGTGCCTCCGATATCAGCTGATCTGCCCGACATTAGAAACAGTGTTATTGCAACAGTTACTCCTGTTACATTGATCAAGATTTCGGAACAACTCGCCTATCGAGTCGATGTGTGATCGGTGTTCACACTGAATAACTGTAAGAAAAACTGATTGTGTTTCTCTTTCATTTGGTGTATTATTTGTAATTGTAAGGTGAATGTAATATGTGCTACAGAACCTTCAAACCCGTATATTCATTTTTAAACACGTTGCACTACGAACTATCAGTGAGGTGCAGTAGACAGATGTCATACTTCTAGATTTCCGAAAAGCATTTGACACGGTGCCCCACAACAGAGCGTTGACGCACGTCCGCTCATACGGATTAGGTTCCTACACATGTGAGTGGCTGGAAAACTTTAACTAAGAAAACCCAGTACATTGTCCTCGACGGTGAGGGTTCATGAGATACAAGGTAATCGCCAGGAGTACCCCACGGAAATGTCATAGGACCGCTAGTATTCTCTGCACACATAAATGCTTTGACGGACAAGGTGAGCAGCAATCTGTAGCTTGTTTGTGACGATGGTGTGGTGTACGGGAATTTGTCGTCATTGAATGGCTGTAGCAGGATAAAAAATGCCTTAATCTTGAATATTAGGCCACGTCATTATAAAACAGGAAAGAAACTAAACTGCCGACGTTTCGACCGACTTGCTGAGGTCCTCTTCAGGGTGTGAAGAATCACAGCTAGCTCTGAATGCAGAAGAATGTAATTTAATGGAGATGGGTAGGAAAACAACCCTGTAATATTCGAATACAGCGTTAGTAGTGTGCTACTTGACACAGGTCAGGCTTATTAAATATACAGGCGCAACGCTGCAAAGTGATATATTATGGAACGAGCATCTAATGATTTAGTGGGGAAAGCGAATGGTCGGATTCGGGTTATTGGGAGAGGTTCAGGAAAGTGTAGTCCATCTGTAAAGGTGATCGCATACACAGCATTAGTGCGACCCATTCTCGAGTACGGGTCGAACTTTTAGGATCCCCACAAGGTCGGATTAACGGGGGACACCGTGGCAATCCAGAGGCGTGCTGCTAGATTTGTTAGCGGTAGCGTCGATCAACACGCAAGTGTTACGGAGACGCTTCGGGAATTCAAACGGGATCCATGGAATGAAGGTGACGTTCTTTCCGACTAACGCTGTCGAGAAAATTTAGAACTCAGTGCAGAACGACCCCATTATAGTGAACACACATTTTGCATAAAGCATGTACGAGGCCATGAAAACACAAATATGTCTTGGAGCAGTTTCTGACTGCATGCAGTCACGATAAACACCACTGTCTAAACATTACACAGGCAGTTGAACTCTATAATTTCATCAGTGAACAATAAAAATTGGAAATTCTGGATAGCATTTACGAGCATAGGGGGGGGGACTGGAAAATACCTGAATTCGTATTCTTCCACATAGAGCTGAAAAAGGAAGTTCTTACCGTATAAAGGCTATAATTCGCAATTTAACTTTGTACAAAGTACAAACTATAATTTCACGCAGAACATGAGAAGGCAGATTCGCAAGGAAGTCATAGATATGTGAAGTTATGGGGCGTAATGAAATCGTTTTTTGTCAGGGAAAATCGACATAAGGAAACTCGCACTTAGAAGTCACAAATGCTATCGGGGAAGTGTCATTCCTACAGTACTGTTAAAACCTGACTATCCCGTTTCGAGACCGGGCACATCACCGCTGACGATGAATTCTATCACCGCCAGTAGGCTGCTCACTACTTCAACAGAACCAACAAAAATCGGAACTGTTTGCAAGCTGAGTGGCGAATACTAGCGAAAAATATAGCACAGGCTATTGACATTTCCTGGGAATGTGTTTGTTTCATTATTAACAATGTTCTACAATTGAGGAAGCTCTCAAGTTACGTGGGTGCTGCTAGGTTTGATAGTGGACAGAAGAGGGCCCGAGTTTTTATTGTACACTGGTGAAATTAGAGTTCAACTGCCTGTATAACGTGATACGAGTGTACAGTTTCAGGCCTGTTTTTGCCTGTTTTGACGATACGAAGGACTCTTTGACTAGGCTAGTGACCGAGAAAACCCGAATGTTCATTTATGATTGAGAAACCAAGGAACAGTCAAAGAAATAGCTCCACACTACGTTCCGTAGTCGAAGACGTTCGCAGTCAGAAATCTGCGAAAAAGTCGTGAAACCACTTTCCTGGCTCAAAAACAGTATTTTCTTTGTGGATAACGTATCTCAAGACTACAGTATGACCGAAAGGTTCACGCCAGCCTTTTATACCAGCCGCAGAAATAACTTACGACGAAATAGCTTCAAACTTTCACCACATGGATCCTTTTGTCGCTGAATATACGGCTCGTCGCAAGTTTCGGCCGCCAAATTGAAGGTCCTGCGTTTCTAATTGTATTAACATACCCGTGTTCATCTTGTCTGATCACTGCTACCTGTTTTCCAATTTGACGAGGCACCTGAATGATCGTCATTGTCACAACACTGAAGATGTCAAACATGCTTCTGAGAACTGCTTTGACCATCAATCACATGTTTTGTTTGAGTGTACCGGAAAAGCTGCGTTTCTATAACTGCGTGAGAATAAGACGTATGTTTGCAAAATGGATCAAGTTCTCTTTTAGCCGACAGCTACGGTTGTCACTCTACAAATGCAATAGATTGCCAACTGAACAATATATTTCAATACTGTGAATCCAATTAATGCTACACAGTAAAAGCAATTCGTGTTTTTTTTACTCACTGATATTATTTATTGTACTGACAAACAGTTGGTACAGTATTATCAGTGTTACCTGAAAAGAAGAGAATGAAAAGAAGGTTCGAGGCTTCATATGTGAGAGTTCATTCTTAAGTAGCTAGAAGAAACAGGAAAAATTGGACTATATGTTGGGCGCCATTAAATATAATGCCAGCTTTACTTTTATGGTAGGAGGGCTAAGAGGATCACAGACTCATAAAATAGAACTCATTAGATAGCTCCTACTGGCGCGAACCATAATTTATGTGATAAGAAAGGAGCTGAAGGTATAATTTTATCAAAGGGAAATTTTCGCTGGTATGAAAAATATGAGGACGTGCTGAACAGTAATACCTCTGAATTTTTATGTGAAGAATCGTAAAGCTTTTGAGATAAAATAAATCTTATTAACATACTTCATCTTTAGTTTTAGGTCTACGTATCCGTATTTATTTCTTAACATACCCAGGCGACGAGCACATTCCTCCCAGCGAGAGACGATTTTCGGTAATGTAGGCTTTTCCAGTGTAATGACTGATGCTACTCTTCTCGGGTACGGAGCCGGAAAATGCTCTCATCCTGATACAGTATTTCAACGGACCAACTGGCCACTATCATCACGTGAGTATGCTAATGTGGGATCTCGCTGGAGCTTAGTTTCCAACAGAATCGTGGACTCCTTTGTACACTGCAGCCTGTTGTGCGGGCAGCAGCACTGCTGCCCTCAAGAGCAAGTAAACTAGCAGCGCTCCGGTGGAAGAAACAGGCAAAACGATATATCGCCAGCGGACTCTAATTAAAACAGTCTGCAGGTATAAATAAAGATTGTTGTTGTTTAGTACCAGATAAAATCGGATTCCTTACTTAAAGGGAAACCCTTCCTCTTAAAAAACTTCTCAGATAGTCTAATTTCAATAGATTCCTTTAGAACACATTCCCAGTAGCGAGAAACAGGAGAGATCATTTGCGTCACGTTATACGACATCTTACGTTCCTTATTAAGGCAGTGTTCTGTCACTGTGGATGTCTCTGACTGGAACAAACGAGTGGGTGTTCTACACACCAGACCTGAATAGTACGGATAGTCTGGCCAATATGACACGAAATCTTGTATACTCCAGGTATCTTCAGTCGCGAATAATCCTTTATTGATCCAAAAGCGCTACAATCTTATCTCTTGGCATAAATACACTTTTAATATCATATTTCCTTAAAATTCTTGAAATTTTCGAGGATATAGTCCCAGCAAAGGGAAAAAAAGCAACCGATTTACAAGTATCCTCACATGGTTCTCCCCGTGATCCAAACTGTGGACAACAACACAGCTATTCGTCAGTATAACCATTCTGGTATAACCGTTCTTCTCAAAGGCAATTTTAAGGTGATCCAATTCCTGTATAAAATTTTCTGTATCAGAAGTGGCATAAGCTTTCTTGACTAAAGTCTGCAAGACCCCAGTGTAATGGTATGCTAGGTAGCAACTGGTTGCATGAAGATAACGATCAGTATGCTTGGATTTATGGTATACGCTGTGCCCCAAAGTTTCGTCATCGTTTCTGTGAACGAAAAGATTGAGGAAAGTAAGTTTGCCATCCTTTTCAACCTCCATCGTAAATTTGATATTGAGATGGAAACAGTTATAATGATCCAAAAAACCATTCAAAGTATAAATTCCATGAGGCTAAACCATAAAATTATAATCAAGGTATCTCCGAAAACAGGTTTATTTCTTAAAATTATATGTATGAAAAGTTAAGCAGTGATTCTCAAGAAGCACACAAAGCTAATTTACAAGCACACAGCTTGGTTAAATGATGAAATTAGGCAACTGTATGCAAATAAAATTGAACTAAACCGAAAACCTTTCAATTTGCTCCTGCAGATAGTAGCTTACCTGAACAATCCTACTATCAATGGCATGTGAGATAAAATAAAACAGTTAACTAAGGAAATAACAGAGCAGCAACAAAAATTTTATATATATATATATATATATATATATATATATATATATATATATATATATATAGTTAGCTTAATTTAATTTAATTAGTGTGTAAGCCTAGGGACCCATGACCTCAGCAGTTTGGTCCCATAGAAACTTATCACAAATTTCCAATTTTCCACTCACAAACACAAGCCCACATACAATGTGAAAAACTTCTGACAAAAATTTTAAATAAAAATAATGAATCTCACTGACATACAATTGATTGAGGAAGGAATTGTTAGCGAAAGATTTTATATATCACATTGACACTGCTGCTGGTAAATCTTTCGGGTTATGAGGTCGAGGCCCACGAAACTAGAAGAGTTTCGCGTACCACGACCTTAAACCCTCAAATGTTTACCAGCAGCAATATCATCTGGTCGTGAAAGCCTTAATTCTGCCATCACATTAACAACAACAAACAAACAAATGTAGACATTAGGGACATCATGACAAAAACAGAATATATTGTTGGACAAGAAGGAAAGTAAGCAAAACTATGATATGAATATACTATCTGATCAAAAGCATTCGGACACACCTGTGTAAGGAGAAATTGAGCGCTAGATGTATAAAAGGAGGCAGTGAGGATCGTATTGTCAGCAGACAAGTAGTAACAACAGAAAAGGTCAGTCAGCAGAACTCAGTGACGTCGAATGTGTATGTCACATGAGTAATGAAACCGCCATGTACATTTCAACTCTTCTAAAACTCTCCAAGTCGGCTGTTGTTGGTTTGATTGTGAAATGAAAACGCGAAGGAACAACCACAGCTAAAGCAACACCAGCCAGACCTCACATGCTGGTGGTCAGCAACCGTTTATGATTATGGAGCGCGGATGCAAAAAAAAAAAAAAAAAAAAAAACGCATGATATCAGTGAAAGGAATCATTTGTGCGTTCCCGGCAACTACTAGCAGTCCAATCAGGATGGCGACTGCATTTTCGTGGTTTTAGTGTGGTCCCCTTATTGCGCTTAAGAAAACGCTAATTGCGGAAGAATATGAACAAAATTTATAACATTATTGCATTATTGTACTGTGTTCAGTAGGAGAACAGTTCGGAGAAGACTTCTGTGAAAATACACGCTATCATAAAGCAACACCTGTGAGGCGATGATTTGTGGAGAACAACATTCCTGAAATGGACTGATCAGAGTCATGATCTGAACACATTGGAACACGTTTAGCACGAGCTGGGACATCGACTTAAATCCAGACTCCAGCGTCCAACACCACCAGTTCCTCTGGGGTCGGCTCTAGAGGAAGAATAAACTGCCATTTCTTCACTGACATGTAGATACCACATTCGAAGTAGCCACTAGCCTATTTCGAGCAGTGATAAAGACAAAGAGTGCACACGCCCCACATCCGTGTCCACGAATAGCTTCTTGACGCCAGTTACCAGCTTTCACGGTGCTCCCACATAACATATTGGAAAGTTTGCACACCGATACGTAACTGAACATTACAAAATAGAGAGCAACAGACATATTAAAAACTCCTTGGCAGTAATCCAAAAAGTAAAAGATTCACTGCAAAACTGATTTCCCTACGTGTCCAAGACGTTTAACCTTTAATTCCACTCGGTGACACAATCAGTATTAAAAACGGACAACTGACAGATACTCAGAAATTCGAAATGCTTTTACAGAAGAAGTGATACAAATCATAAAATATCATAAAATTAATTATTAAGTAAGATTAAATTCATTTTAACCATTCGTCTATTTGGAGAGGACAGCTATTCAACGGCAAGCTCAGTCTAATACATACTAACAAATAATTTAATGAATCACATTGAAAACAGAATTTTTGCAGAAATAACAGAAACAAAAAACAGTTTCATATTGGCACATATATGCAGATGAAATGATATGCCTCATACAAAAACCACAAGAACATATAAACAGTTTACACACACAGATACATTAACACACACCACTATATTCAGTTCACCATGGAAATGGAAAAACAAAAAAATTCACTACTTTGACCTGAAAAATAAAAAAAAATCCAACAACAGACATAGCCTCAACGTATTCGAAAAATAAACAGCTACAAACGTGATAATACACGAGAAATCAAACGAACTATGTTTTCAAATAATAGCAACTATCAGTTATGTAGTATACAGAAAACACAGAACGTCTCTAAACAAACATAACTACTAAACAGAGCTAAACGTGATCATAACATAGCTCAAAAGGATGAATACAACAGGAAGACATTGCATAAGCTACACATTACTAACATAAGACACAAACAGCAAAAGTAAGAACAGTCCAGATATACCAACAGTAACACACGGAACACTCAAGCCAGGAACTTCATCCCACAACACAAAACAGCACGCCATAACGTACCACAATCATCTCAAAGACACAAAGTTAGTAAGACCTTTAAAAAACTTAGATAACAAATTGCACAATATAAAAGAAGTTAAAGACGACGAAGGAAGAAAAAGAGAAATACAATACAGTAGTTCAGGAAAATATGAATTAAAATGTAATAGGGGCAACTGTAAATACATCGGGAAGATTGCAATAAATTTTGTTAACAGCTGTAAAGAACATATTTAGGACACGGAAGAGTGAATGAACTCATTCCATATATATAGAACATCTAATAAAAAACACTCACCACCACACTGATATAAAAATGGCAGTTGTGTGCCATAGTGACGAAAGAAAGTGATTGCTCACTCTCTAGGAAGAGCATTTCACATATAGGAGCATAAAGAGAAATAGAAATTGACAAAGAAAGCGATATGACACTCTTGGAAATTGTGCAGTATACACACAAAATAACATCTAATGATTCCTTGAATATACTTGTGCCGCCCACATCCTTGTAATATGCGTAGTAAGACACATGCAAGTTTGAATGCACTCAACAAGACTCAGCTTCTGAGACCTTGCTGACTAAACATACAAAACGAACTAACATTGGCAATGGTGAGAATATATACGACGTCATGCAGACGCAGTGCAGTTGGCAAGAGCAATGATCGTTAATAACGTTATGCTTACCCATCCTTGCCATAGTAAGCTCCCTGAATCGCCCATTCCCTAGAAAATGTGGTGCGGCTTATGAAGAAATGGAAAAATGTGAGTTTACAGCAAAATGCTGAGATGTGACTGGGTTAAATATGTGTATTGGCTTAGAGGCTCTTTGATTGGCCAATCTCCAAGGAAGGACGATGGAGGACTTAAGAGGGAGTTGAGAAATATGATTGGACTCTAAAATACTGAGCTGTTACTGGAAGAGCTAAATATGTGTTGGCTTAGCTCTTTGATGGGTGTGAGGAAAGGGGAGAGGAGAGGAAGGGTACGGTTTAGGAAGAGGGGATGCTAGAGGGCAGATGGTGTGAACATGAAGGGGGTGGAGAAGGGAGGGGAGACGCGATGGGCGATGCGAGCGGCAAGACTTAGGAAGGTGTGTGTCTTAGGAGAGGAGTGAGGTATGTAACATTCATTTGCCCCACATACAGGTGACATCATGGTGCGAACTTGAATTCGATTCAGAATCCCTATTGTTCTCAAACGATGATCCAGACTAACTATTGCCTTTGTATTGTAATGAAATTTTAATCAACTGATGTCTGGTTTATCCGATGTAGCTCCGTGAGGCTATTTGCAGATGACACGGTTGTCTACAAGAAAGTAGCAACATCAGAAGACTCGTACGTACTCCAGGAGGACCTGCAGAGGATTAATGCATGGTGCGACAGCTGGCAGCTTTCCCTAAACGTAGATAAATGTAATATAATGCGCATACATAGGGGCAGAAATCCATTCCAGTACGATTATGCCATAGGTGGTAAATCATTGGAAGCGGTAACGACCGTAAAATACTTAGGAGTTACTATCCGGAGCGATCTGAAGTGGAATGATCACATAAAACAAATAGTGGGAAAAGCAGGCGCCAGGTTGAGATTCATAGGAAGAATTCTAAGAAAATGTGACTCATCGACGAAAGAAGTAGCTTACAAAACGCTTGTTCGTCCGATTCTTGAGTATTGCTCATCAGTATGGGACCCTTACCAGGTTGGATTAATAGAAGAGATAGACATGATCCAGCGAAAAGCAGCGCGATTCGTCATGGGGACATTTAGTCAGCGCGAGAGCGTTACGGAGATGCTGAACAAGCTCCAGTGGCGGACACTTCAAGAAAGGCGTTACGCAATACGGAGAGGTTTATTATCGAAATTACGAGAGAGCACATTCCGGGAAGAGATGGGCAACATATTACTACCGCCCACATATATCTCGCGTAATGATCACAACGAAAAGATCCGAGAAATTAGAGCAAATACGGAGACTTACAAGCAGTCGTTCTTCCCACGCACAATTCGTGAATGGAACAGGGAAGGGGGGATCAGATAGTGGTACAATAAGTACCCTCCGCCACACACCGTAAGGTGGCTCGCGGAGTATAGATGTAGATGTAGATGTAGATGTTCTGCTAACTGGAGGTCATCTTCACTTTCTTGTATTACTATTGTACTTTATCATCTGCAGATAGTACAGAACATAGATTAGTGTGTTTATGCAATTTAATGCCTGGATAATAGTCCGATTACAAATTTTTAAATATACTGGCAATGTGAACGTTGAAAAGTGTGAATGGGTAGAATACCCCTGTCTAAATCCCTCATTGATTTTTATCTCATTTGTCCTTTCTCTGTCCTGCATCTATGTATTACAATAATACATAAATAATGTGGCTGGTATCAGTACAAAATATGAACATGTAATGGCATTATAATATACACTTTATAATGAGAAGTCAAATGAAAACTGGAAAGATGAAAACAAGTAAGTAAACTGTTTATTATTTCGAAAGTAATTGCCATAACTGTGAACACATTTATCCGGTCAGTGACTTCATGAAAAAATGGTTCGTTTGCCTATGGAAATATGATTGTACACAGGCGTGCACTTCTTCTTCCAAAACAAATCGAGAGCTACGAATGTCTTTCTTCAGATCTCCAAAAATATGGAAATCGTATGAGGTGGGATTGGGACTATGTGGAAGATATTTAAGGGCTTCCTAGCTAAACGTCTGCAGCGTACTCGAAACAACCTTGACAGCATGTTGGCGGCCATTATCTTGCAACAGAATGGTGACGATCCTCAACATTCGTAGGTCTTTGGACTTTATGGAGCACTTCAATTTCTGCAAAGTATCCACGTACCGCTGTGCTTTAATTGTGTTTCACGAAGCCAATTGTGTTTGACAAAGGCAATGAGCAGCAGGCCCTTGCAGTCAAAGAAAAAGGTGACGATTACTTTTCCAGAGCTTGGGATTTTTTCGGTGGGTGTCGCTTGCACTCCGGCTCAAAATGGTGACACCGTGTTTTATTTCTCACGAGAGTACGGTATAGGTAACGATAGTCTTCATCGTGATACCGTTCCATGTGCTGCAGTTATGTCGACATTCTGTTCAACTTCTGCGGCTCCGTCAGGCTGAGGGGAGCCACACCGCACAGATTTTGCTCAACTTCAATGTTCTGGCATGACGGTGTGAGCGGTACCGCGACTGATGTCCAGCATGAAGCGAATGTCTTCCACCGTCCACTGTCGATCGTTTCTGACCGCAGCATCCACCGCAGTGCCAGCGAAAGGGGTAACGAGATACTGAGCCCGACCTTCTCAAAATCGTGTAATCCACACAAATATATGCTAACGTGACATCGTGTTTTCGCAGTAGACAGTAGGCATTCGGATATGAAAGTCACTTCCTGACACTCCTCCCAAAGTCAAAAACCACACTGCCGGCCGCGGTGGCCGTGCGGTTCTGGCGCTGCAGTCCGGAACCGTGGGACTGCTACGGTCGCAGGTTCGAATCCTCCCTCGGGCATGGGTGTGTGTGATGTCCTTAGGTTAGTTAGGTTTAAGTAGTTCTAAGTTCTAGGGGACTTATGACGTAAGATGTTGAGTCCCTTAGCGCTCAGAGCCATTTGAACCATTTTGAACCACACTACACATTGCAGTTCACTTTTTCCGGTCTCCATGGTGAAGTCGGACGCACATACGAGTCGAGTGTCTCACGTCGAGCACGCTTTAACAGACAAATGGCTCAGCGGTGAAGATTAGTGCTGTTCCTTCCTCATTCCCAATAGGAGCCATAATCTATACACACATACCTACCTGTCTTACCAAAGTCCCCTGCTGGTTATATAGTCTGTCTCGTTTTCGATTGACTCCCCTTTATATAATGATACCTGTCTAAAATAGTCGTAGAATTATCACATGGCAGACGTCTACATGACTCCCGTACGGAACATCTACAGAGCCAGGCGAGCAGCCAGAGTTTGTGCACAGGTCAACAGCGCCCACCGAGAACCACAGCCCACGGTGGCGCCTGCGGCTTCACCTTAGCTGTTCTCGTCGTTCTCACCCGCATTTCACTTTCAGATTTCCTTAATCACTGCGGCCTCTTAACTCCCTGAAATAACTTTGTTACCGCAACTTGGTTCCCGGCGCACGTTTTCCAGAATTAATCGAGGTTCTCTCGCCGGAGCATATTTAGCGGAAAAAAGTTCATCTAGGCGCCGGGCGTCGTTCCACCTTTCAGCGAGTTGCTGGCATACTTAATAATCGCTTCGTCTCTGCAGTACATAAAACGATATCTGACAGACGTCTCGACATGTAATTTATTACGAAATTAACCTGAAGATCAGAAGAACAGAAAATAGCGAAGAACGTCCTGTCTGTTGAGTGGTGGGTCTAGCTAAATTACCTGGCTCTGATACTTATATAGAATTGTTCTGAATAACAGATAAAAATAAGAAGCAGCTGAAGAAAAACATGGCAAAGAAGTAGAAAATAAAGAACACTGACACTAAAACAGATAGGGAGGTGGCGAAGAAGCTAAGGGAGCTACACCATAAAGAAAGAAGGAAACTTTACATGGAACATAACCTCAGATATTTTCCCCTGTAACTGAACACACATTATCGATAAGCTAGTTCCAATGAATGCTCGAAATCGTACGCCCCGAAAGAAACAACTCTGATGAGAAATTTACGATATGGAACAGTATCTATCCGTAGGACACGCAAGGCAATCTCCCAGTCTAGTTAAAAAATCTAAAGAGAAGTAAACTGTTGGAAGTTCGCAGGTACAACGCAGTTATCACCAATATGAGAATTTAGCAGTTCTCTACGAAAAACTGCGACGGATTCCTTTGAAGAAAAATTAAATTATTCGAATTCTCATCAGTCAGAACCAGAATTTTCGTACTGGAAATAGACACGAAGTTGCGGAAGTTCACATTGCACCTTTCAGTCGACGATGAAACACACATTCCAACAAGTTAAGGATTTTCTTTACGTCTGAGTGGGAGTACTAAAGGTACGCTGTTCCATTTTGAGAGAAAGATACGAGAAGAATAAACAGGAAGCTCCAGTCATAACTAAATACACTGCGTAGAACTGTGCCCAGTAGAAGAGGAAACCACTGTCTAGCTCACATAGTGTTGCGTACGAGAAAACCGGTATCCGCATACTATGCTTTGTACGGAGCATCTACAGAGATTACACACTAACATATAGATCAAATAATAGCCTCAAATGTTGAAGGCCACGATATCTTGTAAGTTGACAGAGGCATAAAATGTAAATGTCAGTCCCCAGAAAATATAAAATCAGAACGGATCCATGAACTACGCTTTGGCTACTGTTGTAAAAAGTAATCGTAAAGGTAGTAATGCAGATACGGTGTCTCGATAATCGCAGCTGATTGAGAACTAAGGTGCAACAGGCAAAGAGAAAGAGCACGAATGTTAGTAAAGAACGGCACTCGCTCTGACAGAGCGGTAAGAGGGTGGGGGAGGAGAGGGCATGTTGCGCTGGCTACTTTCATGCTCCATCTCACCAAAACTATTTACTATATAAGCCTTTGTTGGTATATTTGGCAACGGTCAAGGGAAGGAATTGGCGAGACGGTTTCAACATTTACATTAAATCCCAAGGAAACCTCTTAAGTTCTTTGTCGGAGTCCGCCAATGTTGTTAGAGGATAGACATTCCAGCCTTCACGTCGAAGGCAGAGGATGAATGATCTTGGCACTGATATTGTCGTCAGATGGTTAGAGATATCAAATGAAATGTTTGCCAGTCACGAACTTGTACTTGAGGACGTGCTCATAGGGAACACGTGCTACCGGATCGAAGCACAGTCAGATGGAGTACTGTGCAACTGCGTATAAACTTTTTGAAGTATGTCAGAATTAGTATCACCAAATTCAACAGAAAATCCCGCTGAGCGATCTAACAGAGCATGGAGTGCCCATGAATCTGGCCTCCCTGCCGAAGGCTTGCAGAAAGTAAGGACAAGGTGAAATCAACACAAAGCGAGCTTCAGACAAAGTGATGGCTTACCATTAATTCAGATCTTTTCCGTTTTGAATAAAAGCATACTAGAAGCTTTTTCTCACAGGTTTATCAACAAAGAGGACAAGCATGAGGTCATTACGCTCCTGAAGACATGATCACGCGGTCTTTATCTATGGAGGAGTTGGTAAGCATGAATGAGGTCATAGATTCCTTGTGGATAAAGGTTCTCATTGTTTTGAATGAATTGTACACTGTCAGTTTCTACTACTCTGACAAATGAAGTATCCAGGATTCCCATTTTCTAGAGGTAAGTTAAACAACACCAGAGTCTTCCTATGCACGGATTAGCAAGAATCACGATATTAAATCTCACAATCAACTATCTTCCACTATTTATAATCTTAGCTGAGGTAGTTACAGACGGGTTCAAATTTTAAAACCCATAAATGAAAGCAAATTTTTGGGTTAAAACAAACATCCAAAACTCAAAAACAGTTTTAATCAATTGGCTGTCGTAACGTCATCCAAAATGATCAAGCCGCGCGGTCAGAGGCGCCTTGCCACAGTTCGTGCGGCTCCCCCCATCGGAGGTTCGAGTCCTCCCTTGGGCATGGGTGTGTGTGTTGTCCTTAGCGTAAGTTACTTTCAATTAGGTTAAGTAGTGTGTAAGCCTAGGTACCAATTACCTCAGAGGTTTGGTCCCGCAGCAACTTACCACAAATTTCCAGTTTCCAAAATGTTCATAAACGTGCAGCTATTACTTAGTAACGATCAAGTGTTTGTGCTCTGTAAGGAGGTAATATCAAAAACACAAGAATATCAATTCTCTTTGAATATATAGGTTCTCAATAACATTTATTAATGAGATGTACTGAACCTTAGTGTGGAACATCACAGGTGCCGCTCAAGGAGCTTTGTTGAGCACGTTAAAAATTAACTTCGACATCAGTTCAGAAGAGGACTGCTCGAGCGCCTGAGGGTTAGGTAACACCTTCGGCACCCTTAGGTGAAGTTTGCCTACCATCAGGCTCTAGAGCAGCTGCGAGTCTGAATCACTGTCAAAGTTTCTCGTGGGTTAATTTTTAATGTGCTCAGCAAAGATGCATTGGTGGCACCGAGTATGTTGCGGAAATGGGTGGTCGTAGAGGGACACTTCGCCATTTTACTAACGTATGTGTGGAAGTCGAACACCCCCATGAACACATCAGAGGGGGGGGGGGGGGTGAAAAATGATGGATAAAACCACTTTTCTGCTTCGAAACACGTTCAGATGTCATCGGATTGTTTTGAACTGTCCCTAGCGGTTCCACCCTGTATGGCCAGTAAAAATTGCTGTCAAACTACAAAGGGCAAGGCCACATTCAGTTGTATTGCAGTAACGTCCACACAGTAGGGCTGAAATGACCATAGGGTGACATCAGTGGCAGATCTGTCAAGAATGTAGTCGTGTTGCTCATCGCACTGCGAAAGGTCGATTTCGACCTCGAAACTGTAGAATCGAAGCGGCAAGGGAAGGGGTGGTTTCATTGATGCCCCTCATATGACTTCTAGTGGCGTTTTCGTGACGAGTCATAGCAGCAGTACGTATGAAATATTTTCCTCGGTGACCCATAAGAAAACAGCGTGATAGCGTGATTTTAACGCCGGGTGTCGCGCTTCCGACCTCAGTCACAGAGGCATAAAAGAAAGGGGTGAAATATGGGCAAGAGGGGGTCTGGCAACCTTCTAATCATGTGATACGCCCACGGTGACGTTGGACAGAATCTTGGTGAAAATTGGTGTCGATGTAACATCATTAACCCACCCTACACATCACATGAACTTCTGAGCTGTCGCCTTTTTTCCTCATTTCTCGAAGCCTTACTGTCTGAAGCATCGCCGAGCCTGAGAGTGATGTTGCAGGTTGTCACTCTTTTGTGCCATCACAGAAGAAGGTCTTAGGCATAGTTGCGGGGTTTAGAAGTAGTGATTCTTTAATTTTTTTGCGCAGTGTATTTCGTTTGTGCAACTATTTTTATCAAGCCAAATGTTCGAATTTGCAGAGAAATGACCTTCACTTGTGTCACCAGTCTCCTGGCTGGTGTGATGCGGTCCGCCAAGAATTTCTCTCTTGTGCCAAGCCCTGCGTCTAAGAGTAGCACTAGTTCCCAACGACCTTAATTATTTGTTGAATGTGTTCTAATCTCTGTCATCCCTTACAGTTTTTAACTTATTCAGCTCGCTCAAGTACTTTAGAAATTATTTCTTGATCTCTCGTCATATTTCCTATCATCCTGTCCCTTCTTCTTGTTAGTGTTCTTCACTTGTTTCTCCCCTCTCCAATTCGGCGAAGAACCTCCTCCTGTCTTACCAGATCACCTATTTTTCATCCTTATATAGAACAACGTCTCAAATCAGTAAAAAAGATGAAGAAAACAACCGTATATCTGAAACAGCAGTTGTAAAAAAGAGTTCAAGAAAGCAGTAGCTGATACATCAACCAAGAGGTATATCACAAGTTAGCATTTGATAACTGTAGCTAGTCTATCCAGACATTACAGAGGCATTTATAATAAGAGACGGTCACTGTTTTAGCCTTTTCGAAATAATCGGCAGAAAACATGCGCGATTACGTTTCCCAAGAACAAAACACCTTCCCTTTTATGTACACTGTAATGTTACACTATTGTTCATGCTGCGTGTCCACCCTTTCGAAGGCACCCATCGTCGCAACATGTTTCAATAGCTTTCCGCTGGGGCCTGATTTCTGCCTTCCCTTCCCCTGTTTCAGCGCGCATTGTAGCACCAAATGGATGAAATGACACACCTCCAGCACAAATTCGCGGCTGTCCATCGATGAAACGAGTAGCAGCTGTTCGCCCACGTCACGCGAACTACGGTCAATAACCGCGGATCGCAGACAGCTTACGTAAAGGGCGTCGCGGGAGAGAATGGAGCTGCCATGTGATCGATCGTCGCAGCAGATACGCCGGGAAGGCGTAAGAGCCGGCGGCGGTGTCCAACAGGTCTGTCCAGAGGACAGAGACCCCGCACGTGGTGCACGGGAGAGAGGAAGGGGGGGGGGCGGGTCAAGGTCGCCGCCGGGTGGCGCTCGATACTCGCTGGACCGCGGAGGCGGCGTCGGCGGGGGGGCGGCGCGGGAGGCGGGAGCGGAGGGGGCTGCCGGGGACGGCGGGGGTGGAGGAGCGTGCGCAGCCCTCGTGGCGGCTGACACAGCGGCCGCCCACTCGACCCGCCGTTCAATTAGCGCGCCCGCTCTCGAAGGCTGCGCCAAGATAAGCTATGCTGGCGGCGGCTGCCAGTGACTCCGCGACTTCGCCGCACCCGAAACAGGAAGCAGAACGCTCTTAGCAAATGTAGTACAATGTCCAAAAGCTCTGTAAGATCACTGGACAAAATTGACACCCTCTTTAAAAAAGCACGATGGTCGCCGCGGAGCGCTGAGGAAATACACTGTGGTCGGTGTGGAGTGTTGAGGATGGTTCAGAACCGGTAGAAGGCGGTTACGTGCCCCTCAGTCTCTGACGGAAGTCATAGCAGAGAACTGGTTTGCACGTGCCTGGCGCATGTATATTGTCAGAGGAACAAAGTGGGTCGACGCGGAGACATGGCGTCTTCCACATTGAAGATATCGCGCTTGGACGCACCCATTACCAAACATACAAAGAAGTGGTCCGATCACAATTGCACTCTACCAAAGCTACAATTCGGTGGTTTTGATGCATTACGTAAATGACGTATTAAACTGTACGATTACCAGCAGTACTCGTAGTATTGGCAGGAAAAGAAAAGTAAAGGAATATGTCAGAGAGAAATTCGAGCCAACGACTTTTCTTCATTTTTTGTTTGTTTGTTTTTTTTGTCTCATTTGCACATATTTAGAATCACACATCATTCAGTGTCAATCCATTGTGTACTTTACATCATAAAAAAGTATAAACTGCGTTTTATAAACATTAAAAATTAGTTGATCGCCTAAACTTCTACGCTTTAACATAACTAAAGCAATTAACTTTAGTGCAAGTACAGTTTATGTGCACAAATATATTTTTTGTTATTTTGCACTCAACGGAATGATCTTTATCACGATCAAAGACAAGAGTTTCCTGTTAGTATTGATAGGTACGAAACTTGTCTATGAATAACATAAACATGTTTTTTTATAAGTTCTACGAAGTACTGAGGCGATGTCTGGTATATTTTTGTTTTTCGTTTTTATCTTTTTGCTTAAGAAATTGCTTTTTCTAGAGCTATATGATAATTCTGTATTGTTTTCTTTTTTTTCGCTGCAACATACCTCTGCTTCACGTTACAAATCAACAATTTTCGTATAAAACTTGGATGAAACATTTGACCGTTTCAGATACGCTATCAATAGTGTTTGCTTTTAACTAACAAACAGGAACATAACTATGTAGCACGAAAGTGTTCCATAGTTCACCTGGCTCTATATACAGGATGTGTCACTATGGCCACCTATGTAGTAGTGCTTTATTCGGCGAATATTTACTATTTGCACGATATACGAGAGAGGACTGTCAAAGCATGTGCTTCGATAAGTGCCGATGTGATAAGGAATACCACTCAATCCAGCACTGTATTGATATCAATGGTCATCACTTCGAACACCTTCTGTAAATGGACCTTCATGCCACCTCTGAGACCTTCGTTGACCTTCAAAGACCTTACTGTAACACATCATTGGATTCGTTTCGATAACCGCTGTCACAAAATAAGTACCAAATTATAGCATCCCATTTAAAATACAAAGATGACCTTCATATCACTGAAGCGAACCCACCTAGAAACAAAAGACCAACGTCATATTATAGCCCCCGTTGTCCAATGCAACTTTCGTCCCACAAACTTTTAAGCTCCTATCGCACTTTCGTAGTTATTGTAGGTGGCAATAGTTGGTGACTCACCCTGTATCCTCGCTCGGTTTTTAGACAGTTCACCACTTTTGGTTGTTAGGAGAATCTAGTAAGACAATGACCGCTTACGTAAAGAAACGATCGTTCTGAGGAACCGGCAGTTAGGTATGCAACAAACCTAATGTACAGGTAACAAAGACACGACCGAAATTGATCACAGCTACTACCATAATCTAAGCTTACTTATGATAGCCTACGGTAGTTTTACAAATCTTGGTCCCATTGCTGGTGTACAAACGTGGAGTGTCCAAAGTGTCTACAAGGAATGGTGTACCACTTCCTGCCACATAACACAGCGTGAGAGCAGAGGTCATGAAAATTCCCGCCGTTCAATAAGCCCGCCAGCTCTCGGAGGCGCCTTACACCATCAGACATATGTAAAAAATACGACTATGCTTCTCTAAATTCTTCCAAAAATCTGTCAACATTAGGCTTATAATATCACAATTCGTCTAACATTATCTTAGCATAACCGTAACTAATTTTGTTGCTATAGAATGTAACGGCGACTTCTTCAGTTCTCCGGGAACAGGAATGCTCTTTTGACGGGATCTGTGAAGCAGGGCATGTAGTCCCAATTTTCATAGAGAAATTACAACGCAGACATTTACTGCAACACGAGAAGTTTTTTTTTAATGTCATCTACGATCTTTTGTTACAGAAAGTCTTATAAACTTCGGTTTCAGTCATAAATGACAAACATTTTATCTCTGTTACTTCTTTATCATTCACTTTTGGCTCTAATCCCGATACTAATATACCACCATGAAATGGATTAGCATCCTAAAATACTTTCTTCTCCGCTTCACATTATTTCTCCAAATCATTCCAACTAGAAACGCAATCAGTATCAACAGCTGTCTTCCATTTTGAACTGAAATTAAAAGCATATCGATTTCTCTCATTTTACAAACGCAACGAATCGTCTTTGCAGTTAAATGCTTGAACGGAAAACTTTCCAAACTTCTTACTAAATTTCATACGTGGCTCTCCAATACTACCTTGTTCTTCATAAATTATCATGGGAACATGATTGTCCTTAGACATTCTGTGGGGTGGCAGGTGGAATAATTGTTAATGTTCCTATTATTTATTTAATGCTGTTGTTTGCCATTCTCAACACTGGCTCTCTAACTACAATATTGGCAAACAGAAAGTGATTAGCAAAACGTGAAGCCTGTAATTAGAATTCCTAGTGCTCACTTCATCTGAGAAATACATTTATAGCTACAGCTTATAGCTCTGAGGAATTAGGAGATTGTCTGGGATTCATAATCAAAAACGATTCTCTCTAAAATGTTCACTATATTCTGAAAGTCACAGACCAAAAAGAATCCACACAATCCAACTACCAGAGCAGTTTAGAGTCTAATGTGCTGATGCAACTATAACTGTTCAAATAAAATGTTTAAGTGAATGCTCGCCATAATTTGATGATAATGTTCATCAAACGCCACGCTAATAATGGTAGACTGTCTGTCCAGCGGCGGCACGTGAAAATACGACATACACAAACTAAAGATAGATCATTAACGTCATCCCAAAATTAACACTTCACTCAAAAACGATTTCATGGTTATGCGTATCCCGAGTAACTTATTACTGCATCGGAGGCTGTTTATATCAAAGATACCGACGAAACGCGACTCCCGGCACAGGTGGTGCGCTATTCAGCGTCTGGAGAGAACTGGGGCCTTCCTTTTCTCTCGCAGCATTCTTACATATAAAGCCGCGGTGCGGACGGCTAAGGGAACGCCTGATCAAATCTGCTCTCCCGACTAGCCGCTGGGCTAGAAATGCACCACTTTAAGTTATCGAATAAATCATTGCTTCCTTTGCTGATGGCCAATGCAGCTCTCAATTTAAATGCGCAATCAGCACACAGGTAAGTAATCATAATAAAAGTCTGACGCAGATAAGTCAAATATTTTGGGCGAGATAATTAATTTAATTACACTACACGCAATACACGAGCTCTGAACTTGCCCTTTGGAGATACGCTATCGCTATAGTTTTATAGTTATTCAGTTGAAACTTCTCTCATATTTATGATTATAGCGGATCTTCCTTCTACGTAAATTTAAACATCCTAGCTTCATTTATTGTACTTAATCTATCTTGCTTCCTTAATTTTTAAGATAAAAACCAGAAAATCATTCATTTCAGCTAAAATTTAAATTTGTGAGATCCAGAATACTGTTTCTACTAAATTATTATGCAAAAGGAATCTAAATATAATTTTTTAAGTTTCTAGCTCTTTTCTGTTGTGCCAATGATTTTTACAGAAAAACATCCAAATTTCGAAAATGGTTAAAGGTATTGAACTGATAACCAACACATATTGATTTTGTAATACTCCTGACATGCTAGAAACGTTTCAGGTTGTTTACTTCATTTTAAAGTATTGCGCAATATTTATGACGTCAGAGCCAGTTGCAGCGGACTAGGCTAGCACACAATGGAAAGACTGATGTGAATTTTATAAGGTGTGAGTATACCGCTTCCCTACAATTCTCTCACTGCGTATATGAATACGATAAACACATAGTTTCACCTTATTAATAATTACTTTTTTATACTTGAGCTTAAAAAATCTACTTCATCCTTAGTGTTATACTTAGCATGCGCTATACTTGTTCTTACTCGTAAAAAACTGTTTTATCCTTAATATTATACGGAACGAGCTTAGGAAAATGAACAGCATAACTATCATATGCGGCGTTGCCACATTTAAATTTCACAGTAAAAGTGTTAACAAACTGTGTCCTTGTCGTTTGACAGGGACCAGAGATGATCGTTAAGCCTTGTGAATGACAATCGGTTGCAAATCCTACAAGAATTGCAGGTGATCATGAAATAGGTCTACCTCAACCAGATTGAATGCAAATTCAACGAAAAGAAGTGCATGGAAAAATGGTTCAAATGGCTCTGAGCACTATGGGACTCAACTTCTGTGGTCATCAGTCCCCTAGAACTTAGAACTACTTAAACCTAACTAACCTAAGGACGTCACACACATCCATGCCCGAGGCAGGATTCGAACCTGCGACCGTAACAAAGTGCATGGAGCATATGCCTTATAAAAGGCCATCGGTCACAATGGCGCATAAAGCGAATGTCCTCGGTGTGACAAAGCAACATAGAAAGTGGTTAGTAGCTGATCAGGGCTTGTCGAGTAGTCCGATGAGCTGCGATTTCACCTCTCTTCATGTGATACAAGGTGTCGAGTGCATCGACGGGCCAGTGAAGCATTTAATCATACAATGAAGGCTTTCACGACCGGATGTTTCAGCTGCCGAGAAGTCTTCCGGGTTGTATGGCCATGGTCCATGGAACTCTTCTATCACTGACGTTTCGTCCAAAGCTACGTTGGACATATTCGGGGGTGCTCCTGGTTGTTCAAAAAAAAATGGTTCAAAGGGCTCTGAGCACTATGGGACTCAACTTCTGAGGTCATCAGTCCACTAGAACTTAGAACTAGTTAAACCTAACTAACCTAAAGACATCACACACATCCATGTCCGAGGCAGGATTCGAACCTGCGACCGTAGCGGTCTCGCGGCCCCAGACTGCAGCGCCTAGAACCGCACGGCCACTTCGGCCGGCGCTCCTGGTTGTGCTGAGTCTTGCCGATTGTGAAGCATTTAGCCAGGAGTGTTTGTAGGATGTAGTTCACGCCTGGGTTGGTTCTCTTATGTTTCGAAAGTGTTTTTTCGGATCACGATATAAACCAGCGGCGGCCAAGAATGCGGTTTGCGATCTGTGCCGTGGCATAAGTGCCTCAGCGTTCAGCCTGGCTGCAGACTTCGCCTACCGCCAGGGCTCTCTATCTGAGCACAAGCAAGGGGAAACAACAAATTTTCAGAATTTTCTAATTAATTTCGTCGCGTTGAAGGCACAAGATTATTTTCATATGGTACAGACTGTTGGTATACGGACAGACGTGGACAATTTCACATCTTTTTTTCACCCGGGTTGTCACTCAGTCATGACCTATTTATTTTCATAATCTAAGAAAGATCTTTCACACAAATATGTCGATCGAAATATTGTAGTACTTCTGCAATCCAATGATGGACACGTGGAAATTCTGCTTAAGAAAAGCAATGTAGACATCCTTGGCAGTTTTAACGCACAAGGATTTGCCATTAAAACAGAAATTACCTTGCAGTTAAATCTGCACATGCACAGGGGCGCTTTCAATTGAAAAGACAAAGCATCTCGAAAACAGCTGGAAAACAGATGTAAGATTGGTAGTGTCCTCAAAATGTTAGGAACCGACCCTTGTAACTATACCAAGGCTGAAATAGGTACATATAATGAAAATTGTAAATTTTACGTATTACCCAAGGGCATAAGCGATGTATCGATTACAAAGATGTACGTGTGGAAGAACGCTGCGAGACAGCTATCGCTGAAGCAGAGAATGTGTAACAAAGAGCTTATGTTAGATCGCGCAGTAGTAGGCAGTCGCTGGTTGTTGCTCAGGAGTAGCATGAGTAGCGCGCCAGAGGCTGGCAGTGTCTGTTGCGATGCTCCAGAGTGGGCAGTCACTTAGTATTAAATGTTCAGTATAAGAATTTCAGTGTTGTGTATTAATGATTTATTGAAGAAATAAGATTTGAAGTAAAATTAATTAAGAAAATGCTATAAATATTGTTATGAAATTTTGAGGAAGAATCTTTCTACATCTTGTTATATTCTTGCATTTATGCGCTTACATGTTCTTCGTATCTGGTGTCAATTGTCCTCCTGGTTTGACCTACGTATCTTCCATCAAATGTATTCCTTTTCAGTTGGTATATACCTGATTTCTGATACAGATCGGTTTTTCCCATTGTTTTCGGGAAGTATTTCTGAATTGAGTTGTTGGTTTGGTGGGCTATTTTTATGCCTTGTTTTTTTAAAATGTTGGATATTCTGTGTGTGTATTTGCGGTCGTATGTCACTGTGTACCATATTTTACTTTCTGTTACTTTCACACTTTGTCTCGTTTCTATTTTTGTATTTTGTGTGTTTGTTTGTGTGTGATTTTGTCCTTGTGTTGGTGACAGCTGGGTGTTTCTTCTTTTCTGTTTCTAGATTTTCTTGTTCAGCTTTGTTACTAAGTTCTCTTTGTATCCATTGTTTGTGGCTATTTGTATTATGGTATTCATTTCTTTTTTGTAACTGACTGTATCTAATGGTCCTGTGTTTAGTCTGTGGAGCATCTATCTAAGTGCTGCCTGCTTTTGATAACTGGGTTTGTGATGTTTCATGTATAATTGTGTCTGTTATTGTCGATTTTCGGTATTTTCGGTATATATAAAATGTGTTTTGAATCTTTATGGTGATGCCCAAGAAATTTAACTGTCTATTTTGCTCTTTCTCTATTGTAAAATGTATCTTATCGTAAACAGAATTAACAACTGTGTGTTACTGGTCAATTTTATTCTTTGGTTCATCTAACAGGCACAGGATGTCATCCATATATCTAATCCAATATAGGATGTTGTACCAATTTGGCACAATTTCGATAAATATAATCAGTTCTACATAGTTCATAAATATGTTTGCTCTGTTCCAGACTCTGGGCATCCCTCTGTTATTAGCTCCACAAACCTAACTGTTTCTTTGATGTATTCACGTGGAAGATTTTGTTCTATAATGTTTATTGTTTCAGTTGTCGATATATTGGAATACATATTGTCTTATCAAATGACAGGAGGGTGGCTGTGTCTGGAACTTGTATGTCTTTTATATTCTGAATCAATTGTGTGGTATTTCTTATAATCTTGTCTTCCTGCAATTTGTAGTTTTTTGATAAGATTTTCAACACGCATCTTGTAAGTCGATAAGTGGCAGCGTTTCTAAAATTCACAGTAGCTCTGACGGGGTGATATTTCTTGTGTAGCTTCAGTTGGTTTGGGAGGGAAGGTACGTTGGGATTTGTTTGCAGAAGTTTTCCTTTTTCATTGTTTTCTTTTCTGTGTTCAATGTCTTTCAAATTGTTTCTCAACTTCACTTGGAATCTATTAGTTGGATCTGATTTTAGTTCAATAATTTAATTTTTTGTGATGAGCTCTTGTGTCTTCCTGAGTTCCTGGTGTATTGCTCTTTATCCATGGGAACCAATGTGTTTCCTTTATCTGCCCTTGTAATAATGGTGTCGTGTTCCTGTAGTTCCGTTCTAAGTTTTGTCAGTGTTATGGAATCTATATTATTTCGGTTTCGTCTGTTTTCTCTCAACTGTGTTATTATATTTTTGACTTCATTACTGACTAGATCTCTCGTCAGACCAATGTCTCACTTGTTTCGTTTCTGTTTTTCTGTGAGAAAATGCCTTCTGATTCCCCTATGAGGTTTTCTACGTATTTTTTGTCTATCAATAGGAAAAACTGACCTGTATCAGAAATCAGTAATATACTATCTGAAATGCAATACATGCATGGAAGATATACTATGTGATCAAAAGTATCCGGACACCTGGCTGAAAATGACTTACAAGTACGTGGCGCCCTCCATCGATAATGCTGGAGTTCAGTATGGTGTTGGCCCGCCCTTAGCCTTGATGACAGGCTCCACTATCGCAGGCATACGTTCAGCCAGGTGCTGGAAAGTTTCTTGGGGAATGGCAGCCCATTCTTCACGGAGTGCTGCACTGAGGAGAGGTGTTAATGTCGGTCGGTAAGGCCTGGCACGAAGTCGGCGTTCCAAAACATCCTAAAGGTGTAAACGTAGGCTTCCCCGCAGCCGTTGTCACAGTCAATAAAATTCTTCTGGCTTTGAGGCCGCATTGTCATCTATAAAATTCCGATCTTTTAGCGACAGATGCAAGGCGCCTTCCTCAGGGTGTATTGCAATACAATAAAATTCTTCTGTTTTCGAGGCCGCATTGTTATCTATAAAATTCCGACGTTTCGGCGACTGTTGCAAGGCGCTTTCCTCAGGGTGTGACACCCAATAACCTGACCACCTTCGAAGTCCGTGAGTTCCGCAGAGCGCCCCATTCTGCTCTCTCACGATGTCTAATGAATACAGAGGTCGCTGATACGGAGTACCTGGCAGTTGGTGGCAGCACAATGCCCCTAAAATGAAAAACGTATTTTTTGGGGGGTTTCCGGATACTTCTGATCACATAGTGTACATGGGTCAAATCAGGAGGAGATTTGACACCAGATACGAAGAACATGTAAGAGCATGGAAGTATAGGACAAATCATTGAACTTTTGCAGAACACTTCCACCAACACCAACATAAAATTACAACCAGAGTCGCAGACATGGAAACCATATGGATAAACAACAACATAACACACCTCCTCACCTTACAAGCAACATCCAAAAAACCATAACAGAGAAGAAATAACTCATAAATGATCAGACCAGATTGGCAAACCACGCACTCTTTAAACTAACTGACCACTTGATGTAAGATTAAATATACACATATAGCCACAGACTCTATTTACCACTACCATCTCCTCCCAGATTCTGTCCTATAATCACTGTGCAGGCCCATCCTCACCCCCCCCCCCCCCCCCTTCCGCAAAAGAAAATAATTTCACAGGTTGGCAACATTCAGTATTTGAACGAAAATAAACGAACAAACATAAACACAGTGGTAGTGCGCAGTGAGAAACAGTTTAAGAAAGTGAAGTGTAAATAATGGCCGGCCGCGGTGGTCTCGCGGTTCTAGGCGCGCAGTCCGGAACCGTGCGATTGCTACGGTCGCAGGTTCGAATCCTGCCTCGGGCATGGATGTGTGTTATGTCCTTAGGTTAGTTAGGTTTAAGTAGCTCTAAGTTCTAGGGGACTGGTGACTACAACTGTTAAGTCCCATAGTGCTCAGAGCCATTTGAACCATTTTTTGTAAATAATCCGCATCTCGTGGTCGTGCGGTAGCGTTCTCGCCTCCCAGACCCGGGTTCCCGGGTTCGATTCCCAGCGGGGTCAGGGATTTTCTCTGCCTCGTGATGGCTGGGTGTTGTGTGCTGTCCTTAGGTTAGTTAGGTTTAAGTAGTTCTAAGTTCTAGGGGACTGATGACCATAGATGTTAAGTCCCATAGTGCTCAGAGCCATTGTAAATAATGTAGAGCAGGAAACACTGCAGAATGCCAAAAACTGCCAAGTGCAAATGTGAGTTGGATCCTATGTACACCAACAGCTGCTAGCAAGGAGGGAAGAAGCAGAACATGTAAACAAAAAACAAAAAAAAACCGTAAGTAACTTGCAGACCAACTTGACACAGACAAACTTGACAAAAATGTACAAACGTATGTATCCAGTTTACAGAATAATCTCTAGACGGATAACCTGTAGTAACACAAGTCTTTCCATTTTAAAGAAATTCATTACATTTGAGCTGACAATATGTTTTAGCATCCTGCAGAAAGCCAGTGTCCGTCATTTTGCGGGTCACTTCTTTTACTCTTCTTATATACAGCAGTCACCTGCGCTGTCTCCCAGTCGCTTGGGACTTCGCGCAGGGAGAGTGATTTCAGACAAATGCAAGCTAAGTAAGGGGCCAATGCTATCTACATCTACATCTACATCTATACTCCGCGAGCCACCTTACGGTGTGTGGCGGAGGGTACTTATTGTACCACTATCTGATCCCCCCTTCCCTGTTCCATTCACGAATTGTGCGTGGAAAGAACGACTGCTTGTAAGTCTCCGTATTTGCTCTAATTTCTCGGATCTTTTCGTTGTGATCATTACGCGAGATATATGTGGGCGGTAGTAATATGTTGCCCATCTCTTCCCGGAATGTGCTCTCTCGTAATTTCGATAATAAACCTCTCCGTATTGCGTAACGCCTTTCTTGAAGTGTCCGCCACTGGAGCTTGTTCAGCATCTCCGTAACGCTCTCGCGCTGACTAAATGTCCCCATGAAGAATCGCGCTGCTTTTCGCTGGATCATGTCTATCTCTTCTATTAATCCAACCTGGTAAGGGTCCCATACTGATGAGCAATACTCAAGAATCGGACGAACAAGCGTTTTGTAAGCTACTTCTTTCGTCGATGAGTCACATTTTCTTAGAATTCTTCCTATGAATCTCAACCTGGCGCCTGCTTTTCCCACTATTTGTTTTATGTGATCATTCCACTTCAGATCGCTCCGGATAGTAACTCCTAAGTATTTTACGGTCGTTACCGCTTCCAATGATTTACCACCTATGGCATAATCGTACTGGAATGGATTTCTGCCCCTATGTATGCGCATTATATTACATTTATCTACGTTTAGGGAAAGCTGCCAGCTGTCGCACCATGCATTAATCCTCTGCAGGTCCTCCTGGAGTACGTACGAGTCTTCTGATGTTGCTACTTTCTTGTAGACAACCGTGTCATCTGCAAATAGCCTCACGGAGCTACCGATGTTGTCAACTAAGTCATTTATGTATATTGTAAACAATAAAGGTCCTATCACGCTTCCCTGCGGTACTCCCGAAATTACCTCTACATCTGCAGATTTTGAACCGTTAAGAATGACATGTTGTGTTCTTTCTTCTAGGAAATCCTGAATCCAATCACAAACCTGGTCCGATATTCCGTAAGCTCGTATTTTTTTCACTAAACGTAAATGCGGAACCGTATCAAATGCCTTCCTGAAGTCCAGGAATACGGCATCAATCTGCTCGCCAGTGTCTACGGCACTGTGAATTTCTTGGGCAAATAGGGCGAGCTGAGTTTCACATGATCTCTGTTTGCGGAATCCATGTTGGTTATGATGAAGGAGATTTGTATTATCTAAGAACGTCATAATACGAGAACACAAAACATGTTCCATTATTCTACAACAGATTGACGTAAGCGAAATAGGCCTATAATTATTCGCATCTGATTTATGACCCTTCTTGAAAATGGGAACGACCTGCGCTTTCTTCCAGTCGCTAGGTACTTTACGTTCTTCCAGCGATCTACGATAAATTGCTGATAGAAAGGGGGCAAGTTCTTTAGCATAATCACTGTAGAATCTTAAGGGTATCTCGTCTGGTCCGGATGCTTTTCCGCTACTAAGTGATAGCAGTTGTTTTTCAATTCCGATATCGTTTATTTCAATATTTTCCATTTTGGCGTCCGTGCGACGGCTGAAGTCAGGGACCGTGTTACGATTTTCCGCAGTGAAACAGTTTCGGAACACTGAATTCAGTATTTCTGCCTTTCTTCGGTCGTCCTCTGTTTCGGTTCCATCGTGGTCAACGAGTGACTGAATAGGGGATTTAGATCCGCTTACCGATTTTACATATGACCAAAACTTTTTAGGGTTCTTGTTTAGATTGTTTGCCAATGTCTTATGTTCGAATTCGTTGAATGCTTCTCTCATTGCTCTCTTTACGCTCTTTTTCGCTTCGTTCAGCTTTTCCTTATCAGCTATGATTCGACTACTCTTAAACCTATGATGAAGCTTTCTTTGTTTCCGTAGTACCTTTCGTACATAATTGTTATACCACGGTGGATCTTTCCCCTCGCTTTGGACCTTAGTCGGTACGAACTTATCTAAGGCGTACTGGACGATGTTTCTGAATTTTTTCCATTTTTGTTCCACATCCTCTTCCTCAGAAATGAACGTTTGATGGTGGTCACTCAGATATTCTGCGATTTGTGCCCTATCACTCTTGTTAAGCAAATATAGTTTCCTTCCTTTCTTGGCATTTCTTATTACACTTGTAGTCATTGATGCACTTTTTTTTTATGATCACTGATACCCTCTTCTACATTCACGGAGTCGAAAAGTTCCGGTCTATTTGTTGCTATGAGGTCTAAAACGTTAGCTTCACGAGTTGGTTCTCTAACTATCTGCTCGAAGTAATTCTCGGACAAGGCAGTCAGGATAATGTCACAAGAGTCTCTGTCCCTGGCTCCAGTTCTGATTGTGTGACTATTCCATTCTATACCTGGTAGATTGAAGTCTCCCCCTATTACAATAGTATGATCACGAAACTTCTTCACGACGTTCTGCAGGTTCTCTCTGAGGCGCTCAACTACTACGGTTGCTGATGCAGGTGGTCTATAGAAGCATCCGACTATCATATCTGACCCACCTTTGATACTTAACTTAACCCAGATTATTTCACATTCGCATTCGCTAATAACTTCACTGGATATTATTGAATTCTTTACTGCTATAAATACTCCTCCACCATTGGCGTTTATCCTATCCTTGCGGTATATATTCCATTCTGTGTCTAGGATTTCGTTACTGTTCACTTCCGGTTTTAACCAACTTTCCGTTCCTAATACTATATGCGCACTATTTCCTTCAATAAGAGATACTAATTCAGGAACCTTGCCCTGGATACTCCTGCAGTTTACCAATATTACGTTAACTTTTCCTGTTTTTGGTCTCTGAGGACGGACATTCTTTATCAACGATGATAATGTCCTCTCTGGTAAGCCGTCAGGTATTTTATCGTTTCGCCCAAGGGGGGGTCCCTCTAACCTAAGAAACCCCCGTGTGCACGCCACACGTACTCTGCTACCCTAGTAGCTGCTTCCGGTGTGTAGTGCACGCCTGACCTGTCTAGGGGGGCCCTACAGTTCTCCACCCAATAACGGAGGTCGATGAATTTGCAACCATTATAGTCGCAGAGTCGTCTGAGCCTCTGGTTTAGACCCTCCACACGGCTCCAAACCAGAGGACCGCGATCGACTCTGGGCACTATGCTGCAGATATTAAGCTCAGCTTGCACTCCGCGTGCGATGCTGGTTGTCTTCACCAAATCAGCCAGCCGCCGGAAGGAACCAAGGATGGCCTCAGAACCCAAGCGGCAGGCGTCATTCGTTCCGACATGTGCTACTATCTGCAGCCGGTCACACCCAGTGCGTTCAATAGCTGCCGGAAGGGCCTCCTCCACATTACGGACGAGACCCCCCGGCAAGCACACCGAGTGCACACTGGCATTCTTCCCCGACCTACCCGCTATTTTCCTGAGGGGCTCCATAACCCGCCAAACGTTGGAGCTCCCTATAACTAATAGGCCCGCCCTCTGTGACTGTCGGGACCTTGCCGGAGAATCGGCCACTGGCCCAACAGGCGAGGCACCCTGTGGTGGCTCGGAAACGATGTCATCACCACTAGGAAGCACCCCGTACCTGTTGGAAAGGGGTAAGGCAGCTGCCACGCGGCCAGATCCCACCTTCGCCTTTCGGCCAGGCACGCGCGAGCCCACCACTGTCCGCCATTCACCCTGGAGTGATGGCTGACCGGTAAGATGCTCACTGCCGGAAGACGCAGCGACATCAGGGGTTCCATGTGATTCCAAGGCCACCGAAGTAGGCATAGGTCTCACCACAGTTGCCCCAACGCCACTACGAGCCGACGCCTGCGCCTCGAGCTCGATGAGCCTAACAGACAAAGCCTCCACCTGCCCCCGAAGAGTGGCCAATTCTCCTTGCGTCCGCTCACAACAACCACAGCCCCTACACATGACTATGTTTACCCTACTCTATACGGTGACAAATTCCCAAGATAATCTTCTGATGAGCTACTCTGATAATCAAGAAACACTCACTGAAATACGAGACGCGAAAACTACGCTAGGTTTTCCCAGAAAAACTATTTAAAAGCTAAGCGCAGCAAATAAGTACATAAACGCTTTATACAAACAGTACTCGCTGCTGCTGGTGCTGTCGCTCTGGCTGTCACAAGACAGTACTCTTCGTGAAACCGAACTAGGCTTCCATCCCGACTTAGCGACTCATTCGTATTCAACTCTTTCAGTTATTTCTCTACACCAGGGGCTCCTATTATTATGTCCTCCATACGGGATTCTGTGCTATTTTCAAACAGCGGCATGTTTGTATGAACCTGACAAACATTTTTCAGACGCGAAATGTAAAACTTCTGCTTTCCTTTTGGTATCCTCTGCTACCACACCAGACTGATTAGCGAGTGACTTGGTAGAAGTCTTCGCCCCGCCTAGGAGTTGCACATAGATCGAGAATGTTCTCTGGTTCTCGATAAGATCTTTTACTAAGCTATAACGATGGTAGTAGTACGCTTCGAACATCGATGTTTTTACAAACGCACGTATTCAGCTAACTTTCGACTGCGGCACTTCCGTGTTCAGTTTTTAACCTGTCGTGAAGTGTACAGTGGCTTCGCCATCGTGTTGAGTATACTGTGAACACTGTCGCCTTCCAAGACGACAATAGCCATTTTCAAATAGCGGTTCACTTAAGTTCCTGGTCTGGCAACCATTCAGGCACCAAATCGTACCTCGACAGACCCGCTAAATCACCCTACCTTAAGCCCATAGCAAACGTATGACACTATTTGAAACTACTGGTGAAATGTAGCAATCAATATAGCCGATATTTTTAGCTCTACGGAACCTCATCATCAGTGATTTGCTTCAGATGCTTATTTTTCACCTGAAGAAACGTGTGAATTCTTGTGAGGCCATTGTAAATGGTAGAGGCTATGTTGTATTCTACTAGCATGTTGTCTTCTGTGGATGACATAAGGTTTTTTAGTTTGAGAGCTGAGCTTCTTCCGGTGGAAACAATGTTCAAATTATCATCACTCGACCAATCGTGCACCAAGTGAGTGATGACAATACCTAGTTGGCATCTAAGTCTTTCTGCTTTACTGGTCGTATTGTGCGGAAACATGAAGTGAAATGTGTTTTCTGACCTGTATTTAAAATTAGGGTCCTTGCAATCCTTGTAAGTTCCGTTAAGGATGATCAACACTACTGGCCATTAAAATGACGTGCTACTACGCGAAATTTAACCGACAGGAAGAAGATGCTATGATATGCAAATGATTAGCTTTTCAGAGAATTCACACAAGGTCGGCGCCGGTGGCGACACCTACAACGTGCTGACATGAGGAAAGTTCTCAACCGATTTCTCATACACAAACAGCAGTTGAGCGGCGTTTCCCGCTGAAACATTGCTGTGATGCCTCGTGTAAGAAGGAAAAATGCGTACCATCACGTTTCCGACTTGATAAAGGTCGGATTGTAGGCTATCGCGATTTCGGTTTATCGTATCGCGACCTTGCTGATCACATTGGTCGAGATCCAATGACTGTTAGCAGAATATAGAATCGGTGGGTTCAGGATGGTAATACGGAACGCCGTGCTGGATCCCAACGGCCTCGTATCACTAGCAGTCGAGATGACAGGCATCTTATCCGCATGGCTGTAACGGATCGTGGAGCCCTGAGTCAATAGATGGAAACGTTTGCAAGACAACAACCATCTGCACGAACAGTTCGACGACGTTTGCAGCAGCATGGACTATCAGCTCGGAGATGATGGCTGCGGTTGCCCTTCACGCTGCGTCACAGACAGGAGCACCTGCGATGGTGTACTCAACGAAGAACCTGGGTGCAAGAATGGCAAAACGTCATTTTTTCGGATGAATACAGGTTCTGTTTACAGCATCATGATGGTCGCATCCGTGTTTGGCGACATAGCGGTGAACGCACATTGGAAGCGTGTATTCGTTATCGCCATACTGGCGTATCACCCGACGTGCAAGTATGGGGTGCTATTGGTTACACGCCTCGATCACCTCTTGTTCGCATTGACGGCACTTTGAACACTGGACGTTACATTTCAGACGTGTTACGACCCGTGGCTCCACCCTTCATTCGATCCCTGCGAAACCTTACATTTCAGCAGGATAATGCACGACCGCATGTTGCAGGTCCTGTACGGGCCTTTCTGGATACAGAAAATGTTCGACTGGTGCCCTGGCCATCACATTCTCCAGATCTCTCAACAATTGAAACGTCTGGTCAAGGTTGGCCGAGCAATTGGCCCGTCACAATACGCCAGTCACTACTCTTGATGAACTGTGGTATCGTGTTGAAGCTGCATGGGCAGCGTACTTGTACACGCCATCCAAGCTCTGTTTGACTCAGTACTCAGGCGTATCAAGGCCGTTATTTCGGCCAGAGGTGGTTGTTCTGGGTACTGATTTCTCAGGATCTATGCATCCAAATTGCGTGAAAATGTAATCACATATCATTTATAGTACAATATATTTGTCCAATGAATCCCGTTTATCATCTGCATTTCTTCTTGGTGTAGCAATTTTAATGGCCAGTAGTGTAGGTTTTCGTAAGGCGGGTGTCTATCGTACTCCTTGCAGTTGTGGCATGTCATATACTGGTCGAACTATCAGGACCGTGGAGGACCGGTGTACTGAGCACATGGGTCACACTCGCTAACAACAGCCGAGAAAATCGGCTATTTCAGGACATTGTCTTGACACCGGTCATCCTATGGAACATAACAACACGGAGATTCTGGCATGCAGTTCCAGCTGTTGCGACACGTTTAGCAGGGAAGCAGTTGATATCAAATTAGGAAGTAACTTTTCTCTACAGATGTAGGGGTTCTCTTAAATTATTTCTGGAATCCCGCTCTTTCACTTGTCAAAAGAGGGACAGAGTTAATCATGCGTCACCCGTCCTTAGTAATTTTTACATCCGATAATATCTGGCGTCGGTCATTTTGTGGTGGCGCTAGGGTTTAAAGTGTATTTGCATATTATCTTTATGGAATTTCTCTGCAAACCGAGGTACCAAATTCACTTGCACAAGGCTTGCTCGCGTTGTAATCATTTGTTTGTCTGTACATTTGGATAATTCCCTCACTTTCCATCCGATCGTGTTCTTTTTTTTTTCGTACGTCGAAGTTACTCATTAGGATAGTTAGTTACTTGCTTTCTTGCTCTACTCAATAATGCAGCAAGGGGAAAATGACTGTCTATGTGCCTTTGTACGAGCACTGCCCCCTCTTATTTTGTCCCTGAGGTAGTTAAGCGAGACGACGTTAGAGGCAGTACAATACTGCAGTCCGTCGCAACTGCTGGTCCTCTAAACTCTTCCGATAACTTTTCCCGAAATGATTGCCTATTCTTCCTCGAAGAACTTCCATCTAAGTTCAAAGATCATTTTCAAAACGCTTGTGTACTCAACGCCTCTGTACTTCAACGACGTATTTCTTCAATCCGACCTCCGGAGGGTCCCAAACACCGGACGTTTTCAAGAACGGGTCACACAACCATTCTGTACGCGGTATCCATTATAGATGCATTGCCTCACCAGAACGCTTCCAATAAACCGTAGTCGGACTTTTGCCTTGCACAGAAGTGAGTTTATGTGTTCGTTCCATCTCATGCCATTTTACACTCTTTTGCCAGATGTGTGTTTTACATATCGACTTCCATTTTTTTCTTCTATCACGTCATCGGACATATTCTGCGTCTCGTAGAGTGACTCAGTCTCTCTATTCATCTGTCCGCTATCTCCTCTATGTTTAATATTGTGGTATCTCTTGGATACTTAAATATGAACCATTTGCTTTTAATTTCACTGAACATGGTTTGTTTTTCCCATATGTTGAATCATTTCCTCTGACGACCATTTCTTTTTCAGTTTCTTCACATTCTTCTTATAGCTTATTTGCCTAGGCTCTCCACTTCTTATTTATTTCATTTCTAAGTGATTTATACCTCTGTACTACATAACTTCCCTCAGCATCTTTGAACTCCCTTCTTTCATCTATCGACTGAAGTACTTCTTCTCTTGTCCAAAGTTTTTTTCGCAATTACCTTCCTTGTAACTATATTCATCCTCTCCAATTTCTGTGATTGCCAGTTTGAGAGATATCAAAACCTCTTCAACTCAACCGCCTACTGCGGTATTGATTATCCAGTGTCTACAGCCTCAGAAAACTTCAAACATATCTCATCACTCCTCAGTACTTCAGTATCCCAGTTCTTCTGACTTTCATTTCTCCAGACGATTCTCTAGAACTTCAGTCTTCTCTTCACCAATACTAAATTGTGATGTGAATCTACATCTGCTCATAGGTACGCCTTACTATCCAATATTTTATTTCGGAATTTCTATCTGACCATTATGTAACCCAGCTGGAATCTTCCTGACCTTTTATTGGTTTACCTCCACCTTCTACTTCTTTTTAAAATTGTATTCAGCAGAACTATGAATATAGTAAACTGCAAGCATAGGGAATTTAAAAAATCAAGACACCTTCACTCACGTAAGATAGCCAATTTATTAAATCGTCGCGGGTTCGATTTGCACATGCACTTACCAGGGCTTGCTTCCAAATTTTCCATATGAAAACTCCTACAGTTTTTTTAAATAATACAAACGCTATTAACGTTCTATGTCTTTATTATTCATGTGTACGTATTTATTTCTTAATATAGTCACCCTGGCGACGAACACGTCTCCCCACCAGTTGGTTGATACCATCAGCGTAGAATTTTTTACTTTCTTGACGGAGCCACATCTTTACCTCTGGTTGCACCGCTTCATCACGATCAAAGTGAAGTCCTCAAAGGTCCTCGAAGTACTCGCCTTCTCCTTAGGGGGAGGTAGGTAGAGAATGAGGAGAAATCTCGTGAGGCCAATAGGCCAATGATCGAGCCGACAAGACTGAATCCTTTTAGGAATGTTTGCCTGAGTATCAGGATAAAACTGATGATACTTAATGACGCTAAGATGAAACGTCGTGTACTGAATTTTATTATATCGAGAAATCAGAAGGAGCGATCTGTTTTACCTGGTAAAAGCTTTCTAAAGCTAAGATCGCTTAAATATTTCTTTACTAACCACAATCGTTTTCGGGAGACTTTGCTGTCATCTTAAGGTCTTCTAGAAGAACGCCAGTTACTTGTTCTTAGACGCACAGCTAAACTATGGGAACATTGCTTCATTCGGAGGAGACACTGTAAGTGTTATATAGTCATTGTGGTCTATTGTGATGAAAGTATAACCACTTAAACTGCATTTCGTACCACTAAGATTCAATGCACACGATAAAGCGCCGAAGAATTTAAGGTAGTTGGTTGTAGAAAGCAAAGGTGAAAGAAATAATGGCATTGCAAGACGTGGTAAATCTGTAATTAGCTGTAAAGTGAAGGAAATTATTGGAACTACCAATCAGTATGTTGAATGTGGTAGTACAGTAAGTAGTTGCGTAAGTGCAGTGTTAAGGATGTGTGTTTCGCGGGAGAGACCAAGCTAGGTCGCAGAAGCGTTGGGTATTAATGGTGATAAATTGTAGCGACTGCCGAATGTCAAAAGAGAAAGAAAATAATGTTGGGCTACCCCCCTTGGTGCAAACGAGTCCGTCACGCTAGCCAGAGCTGGCCGTTGCTGCTAGGGCTGAGTGGGACGCCCATCTAGGCCACGGACGACGAGCTATTTGTGCGGGTAGATAAGCGTCCGCAGTTACTGGCCAGCACTTAATGCCCGTCTTAGAAATGCGCTCAGATGTCCCACTCGATACCATGGCCGAGAAGTACAGTCTGAACTGTGTAGCTCATGTTGTTGTTCAAGTTTTGTTCAAGCCTTATAATAGCCATCTTTGCATTGCTTATGTGAATGATACGAGAATGTCCTGTCGTGCTTCTAAGCCAGTTTATAGGATATTTAAAACCAAGAAAGAAATCTGCTGAACGCACACACGCTCAGTCACGAGTCTCAAGTATCACAAAATAAACAGCTTCTGGTAAAGTCCGAGAAGGAATAAAGCTGAAGAAGGTCTCTCCTCTTAGAAAGTCTACAGATTCGAACATAGCTTTATATTTAGTACTTTCTTCGTTTCACCTGGTATTTGGAGGCAGATCTTTACACTAACAAAAACGTGTGGAAAGGTAAAACAAATTCGACAAATACTCACTTAAAAAACATTCTTAAGCTCTTTCATCCGCAAGTAGAAATATTCGGTGCTTAATGGACAGATTATTGTGTTTTGGATCTTTATGTTATTGCAGGGCTATTGTTAGTTATCAGTTAACGGAGGCATCTCTTCTTCACATGGTAGAGAGGGGTTTCCGTCTATGAGGCAGGAGACCATTCATATGAATTGTAAATGGCCCTGATGGCAAATTAATTTATTGACGCATTTTGACACTTCATCATCAGACGTAGAATGAAATACAAAAACAAGCGACACAAAAGTGGGCACATAAGGTACTGAAAATATAGCCTTCATATACGTGGAGCCACATTGGTTACTAGCTCCACATACCGTGTGGTTATAATTGAAGTTTAGCAACTCGGAGTGCTCCAGCGAAACTTAGTATCCGTCCTAATACGTTAATGTGGAACTAAATTTACGTTGAATAATTACCTCCAATTTTGGCCGTTAGTTGGCGCCGTGAATGCAGGAAAGACGTATAGAAAAAGTCAAACTAGTGAGAAAATCATAATGCCAGCTTTACTATTAACGGTCGCTTACACAGTTTGTTCAATATGGGCACCGAATTCACCAACGAGGTGTTGTACAGCGCCAGATTGGCACCTGGTAGCCAAAATTGGCACTAATTTTTTCCAGCGTAAATCAGTCCCACATTAACGCATTAGCATATCTACAAGCTTCGCTCCCATAGGATAATTACAGCCCACAATGGACGACCGTCAGTAGCTGCACTTCAATAATAACCACGATGTATGAGAGCTATATTTTCAGTACCTTACATCCTTACTTTTGTGTGGCTTGCTTTTGTAGACATATCTGTCCATTTACATTTCCAATAACAGGATTATTGTTTACATTATGATGGCCACAATGTTACTCTTGTATTATAATACAGAAAATATTCTTGCGTGACAGTACAATATCAGGTATATTAGCGTGTCGAAGTTTATGCAGTACTACAATATTCAAACGGGAGAAGTTGTGAGGATTGACAATAAAACATTTCTGTTACAGCAGAACATATACCCTTAGACTGCAGTTAATGCATTCTTTCAGAAAATCCTGACTTGCTAATAACAATTGAACAGTCGTTTTTTAACATTTTAAGTTTACATTTCATGTTAGCTGTATCACCTCATCCTTCCAGCAGTATATTTATTTTCGCATCGCTTCTTTCGCTTGCTATACACACGACGATAAAATGCGTACTTCAAAGCTTCGAACGCAGTAACTCTTTCTTGCTGCTTTTCATTGCAAACATACAATTTACATTTTTAAGGGCTGGACATAATTTAGATTTTTGTATCCTCCAGTTCTGAGGACGCCTTCTGCGAACAATATCAGCATCAGTATCAGTGATGTCAGAAACAATAATGCGTCAAAATCCTTACAGACACAAAAAGATATGCTTTGAACCAGCAGTCCATTTAAATTTATCGTTATCTTCTACCGAGTATACATTCGCTGTTCCAGCATTGTAAGAATCACGATATTTTTCTCGGGGTCGAGACTTTTGATTCGAGATAATGGTTACGCCACAATGACGCAAGTGATTACCAGAATCCATGTGTACATCGGACAGCAAGTGTAAAGGCGCGGTTATTATTGTCCTTCCACCTATAGAAAACTTTCCACTCACTTTTCGGCGATTTTCTCGACTTCAGCAATGTTTATCTACTGGATAATGTTTATCTATTGGATAATGTTTCTCTACTGGATATTGTTTCTCTACTGGATAAATTCTCTAAGGCTGCAGATACAGCAATAAAGAATAACTCAATAGGCAGCATAGTTGAAGAGGAATGGACATCTCTAAGACGCGCAGTCACAGAGGTTGGGAAGAAGGTAACTGCGAAGAAACCATGGCTAAAAGAAGAAATACTTCAGTTGGTCAATGAAAAAAAAAAAAGGAGTACAAAAAGTTCAGAGAAATTCAGAAATACAGAAGAACAATTCGCTGAGGAATGAAATAAATAGGAAGTGCAAAGAAGCTAACACGAAATGGCTGCATCAAAAATATGTAGAAATGAAAAAAAGAAATCATTGTCGGAAGGACTGACTCAGCATATAGGAAATGAAAAGCAAGGGTGGTAACATTAAGTGCGGAGAAGAAAGCGGATAGGTGGAAAGAGCACATTGAAGGCCTCTATGACAGAGAAGATTTGTCTGATGTGACACAAGAAGGAACAGAAGTCGATTTAGAAGTGGCAGGGGATCCAGTATTAGAAATAGAATTTAAGAGAGCTTTCGAGGACTTAAGATCGAATGAGATAGAAAGGATAGATAACATTCCATCAGAATTTCTAAAATCATTGGGGGAAGTGCAACAAAACGATTATTCAAGTTAATTTATAGAATGTATGAGTCTGGCGACTATACCATCTGACGTTCGGTAAAACATCATCCAAACAATTCCAAAGACGGCAAGAGCTGACAAGTGCGAGAATTATCGCACTATCAGCTTAACAGCTCATGCATCAAAGTTGCTGACAAGAATAATATACAGAAGAGTGGAAAAGAAAATTGAGGATGTGTTAGATGAAGATCGGTTTGGCTGTAGGAAAGGTAAAGGCACCAGAGAGGCAGTTCTGATGTTTCGGTTGATAATGGAAACAAGACTAGAGAAAAATCAAGACACGTTCACAGGATCTGTCGACCTGGAAAAAGCATTCGACAGTGTAAAATGCTGCAAGGTGTTCGAAATTGTGAGAAAATTAGAGGTAAGCTATAGGAAGATACGACAAATATACAATATGTACAAGAGCCAAGAGGGAATAAGAAGAGTGGACGACCAATAACGAAGTGCTCGGATTAAAAAGGATGTAAGACAGGGATGTAGTCTTTTGCCCCTATTGTTCAATCTGTACGTCGAAGAAGCAGTGACGGAAATAAAAGAAAGGTTCAGGAGTGGGATTTAAATTCAAGTTGAAAGGATATCTATGATACTGTTCTCTGATGACATCGCTGTCCTGAGTGAAAGTGAAGAAGAATTATATGATCTGCTGAATAGAATGAACAGTCTAATGAGTACAGAATATGGTTGACAGTAAATCGAAGAAAGAAGAAAATAATGAGAAGTAGCAGAAATGAGAACAGAGGGAAACTTAACTTCACGATTGATGGTCGTGAAGTAGATGAAGTTAAGGAATTCTGCTACCTGGGCAGCAAAATAACCAATGACGGACGCAGCAAGAAGAACATCAAAAGCAGACTAGCACTGACAAAAATGGCATTCCTGGCCATGAGAAGTGTACCATTATCATACATAGACCTTAATTTGAGGAAGAAATTTTTTGAGGATGTACGTTTGGAGCACAGCATTATATGGTAGTGGAACATGGACTGCCGGAAAACCGGAACAGAATAGAATCGAAGCATTTGAGATGTGGTGCTACAGACGAATGTTGAAAATCAGATGTACTGATAAGGTAAGGAACGAAGAGTTCTACACAGAATCGGAGGGAAAGGAATATGTGGAAAATATTGATAAGGAGAAGGGACAGGATGATAGGACATCCGTTAAAACATCAAGGAATGACTTCCATGGTACTAGAGGGAGGCGTAGAGGGCCAAACTTGTAGAGGAAGATAGAAACTGGAGAACATCCATCATTCAGATGACTGTTGGCTGAAAAAAAAAGCTGGATAAGCTGTAGTAGAACTAGTAGCATTACGTTAGTCTAACGGGTCCAACGAGTTTTTCTAGTATCAGGTTAACTGAGCAGTTCAAAGTTAGAAAGTTTGCAAGTGTAAACTTCAATATATTGTCATTTGTTTGACAAAATACGCCGCCAATCCCATGTTAATCTGAAGTTATAATTTCAACTCACATATAATCACGGTCACTCACGATATTTAATCGAAACTTCTACCGGTAATATTACAAAACAGACTGTCTGTGACAGAGATCTTGCTTAAGGACTGCACAACTCGATCCCTTTGAACGTTTAGTCCTCGGTCTCGACTTGCACAATACACCATGCGAATGTTGGTTAGTTCAAAAGTCACAGTTTACATAGAAAATTCTGAATTTCACGTGTTCCACTTTCTCATTCATTCGCGTTAACTCTGCGGCACTTCACGCTCACGTTTGATTCAGAATACACAGAAATTATTACATCCACTCAGAGCTGCTAGTGTGTGCGTCCGAATATCATGATGGCTGAGCTCCGAACTCCACTTCGGCCTCACAACGCAATTCTCTTAACTCACAAACTACGCGCGAATATACTGTCCTCTGATTCACTGATACAAAATCACCAATCCGATATTAGTATTAAAACACGCAATCCCGTGTCTAGTATCTTTGACCAATCGCAGATTAATCAATTTCCAAGAGCAGTTTATTAAATGAACCAATTTAGAAAATTCATATGTATTCTCTTCAGTCCCGAGCACATATTAGAAATATAAGTGGGCTGCTACTGTGTTATTTCTTTGTGTTAATACTAGTTAACAATCTATTATCCTCGAAAAAACTTTTGACACCCTTGTGAATTTCTACATATTGTGTCATTTACGATACCGCAGGACGTAAGCAGGACAGTGATACGTACACCTGCAGTTTTGTAGCTTCGTGTTGCTTTATCAAAAAAAAAAAGTCAGGTACAATAGAAATATTCCTCATATTTGATGTAGATTTCAAAATAGTTTAAAATACACACTTGGTATCAAAACTTTCAGCAAGTGTAAATAAACAGTTCCGAAACTTTTCAACAAAATTACTGTAGTAATATTTTTCAAAGTAGTTTTGCTTTTTCTGATGTTACCACATGAGTATTCTGTTAGCATTACTTGTTCAAATGGTTCAAATGGCTCTGAGCACTATGGGACTCAACTGCTGAGGTCATTAGTCTCCTAGAACTTAGAACTAGTTAAACCTAACTAACCTAAGGACATCACAAACATCCATGCCCGAGGCAGGATTCGAACCTGCGACGGTAGCGGTCTTGCGGTTCCAGACTGCAGCGCCTTTAACCGCACGGCCACTTCGGCCGGCCATTACTTGTTCCATTTTTTTTTTTTTTTTCGTATGTAAGTAGTGGAAGCAACTTTGCACTGCACGCACCTTACTAAGATACGGGCTGTGCAACCTCCTGCACGGCATTCTGGCCTGTTCTGAACATGACAGTCAAGTCTGGTAATCAAGCTAAAAATAAGAATACCCACACTTCCATTGACGTAAACAAGGTTGGCATTGGGTCCCGAGAAATCATATGACACCCAGAAGCTCAAAGCTTATAAATCCGTTATAACATTAATTTTTTGGTAGTTATTAACTGACAAATGGCTGTCTAGCTTCAATAAGTTATTAACGCATGTGAAAAAGCGTGTAATTTATTTCGCGGAGACATAGTGTACAGTTGCAGTCATCGCTGCCACTTTGTGGTGCTCAGCAGAAGTATGAGCAAGTGAGCTGTGGCAAGTGCGATGTGTAATGATACAATAGGCCAGAACAGTTTCAGATCGCTACGCAGCCAGAAAACAATTCAGCCTAGAAGTACCAAAACCTCGGGACTGAAGAAGATATAAAAATATCCCCCTCTTTAAGTAACTGAATTATTGTAGCACGTTTCTTGTTTCCCAAGAACCACAAATTAGCTAGTTACACTTTACAAATTTCCCCTGAGAGTAGGTTCACTAACTGTACAGACACAGCTCTCATATTACTTTCTATTCACACCACAATTCACACTAATAATTAAACATATTAAATCAACAATAATTAATGCAAGTACTATTCACATAACGTACCATTTTGTGTCCAAAATATACTGTTTTAACTTCCTGTGATTTAAGTCCTTAAGATGCTGACACCTTTTGGCTACTGTCAAAACTACGTACAACTGCTGATGGATCAGAGGGCACATCTGTCCTGTTGGAATCATGACGAATTTTCTGCTTGCCGCTGTCTGACTCACATAGGAACGATACAAGGCGCTACTTTTCACAAGCATTAAAGGCAGTACTCACTTCTTCCAGGTAAATAAAAAGGGTTTGTCACCAAGTTAAATAGTGAAAATATATAAATGTTGTTAGAATTACTCTAAAAATTGGTGTGGCGAATGCTAAAAGAGTTCAGTAAGTGGAATATTTCCCCTTTTCAAAACGCCATTGCACTTTGCTAGTTAATCTACTGAAATACGCCCGTATATTAAGCTGCTCTTGTCACTCCGAAACTCGAAATAGACAGAACAATACTAATGTGAACGTACTTTTACTCTGATAGCTGTTTTTTAAATAAAGATATTTGGAAAAATATTATAGCTGCTCGTAAGGACTTAGGGATCAGAGTAGCGTTGAGGTGATATTGCCGTTCAGTCTTGCTTAGTGTAGTCACAATCTTTATAAAATTTGTCTCAGAATTTCTGTCTACATCTGCGCTTTATTTTTTGATTATAACACAATTTTATATAACACAGTTTGAGCGGGTAAAATGAAAATCTGGCGATAAGAAGGAAAAAAGATGCGACATCGGTAAAAAACCTAGAAAACTATCTTCGTGTAGAAAAACACACGTACGATTACTACACCCAAGAAAAATGTTTCTTTGAAATCAATCATAAGCTACTTTAGTAACGTGGAAGGAGCATTAAAACTGTAAGGAAGAAAGTGGAATTACTCAAAAGCATGATGACAAGATGTACTAGAAAGAAGGAAAATGAATCAGACTTAAAAGACAAATTGTTGAAACTGGCTCAGACACTCGTATAAATTTCTTACTTAGTAAACAATATACCTTAAATAAATAAATAAATATTGGAATTATGAGAGCGTGGAGAAAAACGCAACACCGTCTTTAAAAGGACTTAGACTGACAGACTCTCAGTTGTTAGTCGGCTCCACATTCACTTAAACTGAGCCCTTATTGATTAAAAATCACGGAGTCACGAAACTAAAGAGTAGAAGAAGGCTATACGGGTTAAAGAGTATCTCCCGCACTAACGCGAACATTTAGCAAGCAATGAATTCACGTCGAAAAAAAAAAGCTACGATGTAGACGATTTTGTCCACAGGACAGATGTAGATGTAATCAGTCCTCTGCTGAAACGGGAAAACGCTGCGCGTGCTGCATGCTATCGAGATAGGAGGTGTTACACTCAAGCAAAAATACGCAATCGTCGCCATCACGCGCAAGGATACGCCGCAAGTAAATTCATTCATAAAAAAAGTGCGATTCCTTTACAGACTCAGAGGAGCTCTCTTTACATCTTTTGACATTCTTAAAATAGTGAGTTGCTCCTGCTATATTATTTCTTACAGAGCAAGGTGGTATAGCGATTAAGACACTGGGCACGTATTATACAAAAGTGGAACTCAAATCCACATGAGGCCATCCTGATATAGTCTTCTTTATAAATCACTTCAGGCGAATATCGGGATAGTTGCTTCAACTAGACCTTGACTGTTCTATTCGCATTGTTTCGTTTCAGCCATAAAGTTACTTGCCAAGAGGTAGTTGTTGAACATAAAACTGTGAATGCGAACTTCCCTTCCACAATAACATTTTCTTTTTTGTGTGTGTTTGTGATACGACATTACGCACTATCAGCATAGAATATTTTTAACAAGACTATGGTGGATATTTTCTACGTATTGCTACGTTTCGTGATCTGGAAATATTACTCCCAAAGCTATGCAATGTACAACACCAACATGTTATCCTCTTTCCGAGTTTAGCAAATCACTCACTGACGAGGGACGCAAGCAAATAAGAAGCTGCAGTACACAAAACGGAAACCGAACATCCTCACCATGGTCCTGATGTCAGCTGATAGTGCGTTACATTATGAAATAACGGTTCCTACTATTAAGGCCACGGCAGACTGTCTGTCCCATCTTCCTAAAACTGTAAGTATGTAGATGCCTGTATATCTTTGTTGTTATTAAATTCCATGAGATGTGCAGTCTGCTTGTAAAAGTGATCTACGGATGAATAAAACTACTACTACTACTATTACTACTATCACTACTAATATTGCTGCTATTACATGTGCATACTCGTTCGTCTCAGGAGATTGAAGAAAATTAAGTGATTTAAGAAATAAAATAGGATATCAGTCAGTAGGACGATACGCTTGGTTAGTTAAGGAATCATTGAAGATATATTTCATCAAGGATGATATTTAACTTCGCATGAATTAGTTGCACTTATGACGTCATTTGTTAGCAGTAAAGTCATGAGTTACAGAGAAGACATAGGAGCCGTTGCTTGCCCTTGTTAAAAGGTAATACTGTAAGACATCCGTCACCAACTGTTGTTGATGATGGCGCTTGAGTATGTAGAAGGATAATACCACGTGGTATCCATCAAAAACTGCAGTTGGTGACTGGTACCTTATGGTGTAACTCAGCAGCTCCGAGTACCAGCTCTTTATGTAATCTGGAATTTTGATCTGCTGATGGTTCTTATAACCGAAGCCGAATGTCTCCAAAAGGACTAAAATAAATTGGGATTTGGACCCTTAATTTCTATTTTTATACCAAGTAAAATAGTTAAAATTCCAAAGTTGCCAAAATTTCTTATTTAGAGTAGATGATGTTATTAATAAGCCTCATAAGTCGTTGATAAGTCCGGTTATAAGTAAAGTGGATTTAAGAAGATAATATAAAAAATAGATTTCAGAGCATAAGACACCATGAGTTTTACTATCCATTTCAGTATACAGATAAGCAACCGCTGTCTGTTTTGTCTCGACCAGAAAAATTATTGTGGAAGCTCGTCTTATGCCAGACACCATTTGCTTATTTTGTTTTACCTTAAACTGTTTCATCATTCCCTGTTCTATTCTTCACTGAGTTTTAGTCTACTAATCTATGTCACACTTCATTCTGATAATTTTATATTTACCGTAAATTCTGCAGTTTGTCACGGTTTCTCATGCTGTTGCGTTCCGTGATTTTGAACGTCTTAGTACACTTATTTTCTTCGCTATCATTTATTTTTTGTCACAAAACGCTATATTTCTGCCGTATGGTCACGTATTACTGAAACTGTCACATTTGTTCTCATTTCTATGATTTCACGCACAACAGTCTTGCTCACACTTTCAGTCAAAGGAGTTTTTTCCATAATAAATCTAACTGAATAGCCCATTAATCCGAGGAGTTTTATAAAATGCAATTATTTATGTTGTAAATTTAGATGTGGAATTAGGCCATTACTACTTAATGATCAATCACGTATTTCAGGCACTAGAACCTACGGCCTAGAACAAGCGAACTGTCCAGCTCCTCCATCGCTACAAAATTTATGTAACTCGTCCAAAAAGTTCTGAGTCTATAGACCGCGATTTCGTGATGAGATTAAATACGGACAACATGCTATACATTATCCGGTAGCTAGCGTGTCAATAGGCAATAGCTCACAGCCGTAACGGCGATTTAAATTACGCTTCCCAGCAACCAATACTTTTCATACGCGGAAATTAAAGTGAGATGGGTTTTCATTGGATCTCGTGTTGTAATTCCATTCAAGGTTGCAAAAAGAAAATGTTGCTCTCTAATTTTTTAAATATTCCATGTATTACATACATCTGTTGTTAGTGCATTTTAATATTTCTCTTATTTAACGTAAAACGTGTATCACAGGATCGAATTCACGTGTTTACATCTGCGTTTACATTAGTGTAATGCACATAATATGTAGTACATAGTAATAATCACATTTCAAAAATATAATTAATGTACTGTTATTGGCTATTGTTTAGTTGTTTTATCCAGGTATTCACATGATTGATTTCGAATTTATACAACTTCATCTTCTGATGTGATCGTCTAATTCAACCGAAACACTGTATATCAAGTGATTGGTAACGAAATCACATCGTGAATTAGTAGATCTACTTCTCATGTGCGACCAATATGAATATCAAGCGTAGAGTGAATCATGATTGTGTTTGGACCTCATATTCGGCACACACTACTAATTCACGATGTGGTTTCTTTTCTGAAGGTCAATCACTTGGTAATTCATATTAGTCTTTATGTTAGTCACACACCAGAATTGGTAGCTCTGCTGATTCTCATCGTGGTTTAGTTTTGGCTTAGTTTGTGTATTTTAATGCTTCGGATGAATTGGATTCCCACAACATTTCTGAAGACCCAATTGTATAACATCGAACCCTATCATGTGAATTAAACAGCTTAATTGGAATATCCAATAGCAGTACATTAATTCAGTGCAGCTGAGCGACAATGATAATGGATCAGACCAAAAATAATTATTCTCTCAGGTACACGAAAAGGACTCATAGCAATGGAAATATTTGGTGCCCAGGATTACAGTCACAGTACCTGCACTCGCGTAAAACAATATTTTTGCAGACAATTAGCAATCTTGGGGCTAAGCACCCGAAGCCGAAAACATTATCACCTTCCAGTCATAGTGTCTACATCAGTATGAATAATATTAAACGTGGTATTATCACTTTATCCTGTAAACTGTAGCCGGCCGGAGTGGCCGAGCGTTTCTAGGCGCTTCAGTCTGGAGCCGCGCGACCGCTACGGTCGCAGGTTCGAATCCTACCTCGGACATGGGTGTGTGTGTCGTCCTTAGGTTAGTTTCGTTTAAGTAGTTCTAAGTTCTAGGGGACTGATGACCTCAGATGTTGGAAGTCCCATAGTGATCAGAGTCATTTGAACCATTTTTGCAAACTGTAAATAACTGTTCCCCCTAAGCCATGTAGAGCTCGCGTGATGTAAAACACAGAACAACATTCCATGGAAACGCATCACAAGCGGTGAGGAAATAATTACAAGGAAAACACTGACTAAAAATGGGGACAATATGATAGGACATGTGTTAAAACATCAGGATTCTAGAGCATCCGTAAAGGACAAAAACTTCAGAGGTCAGAGCATGGTATACATCCAAAAAATAGGTGAGGACTTAGATGCAAGCGTTACTCTAAGATTAAGAGGCTGACCAAAGAGGGAATTCGAGACGGGAGACAGAAAACTAGCGAGAACACTGATGACCATTAAGAGAAAAAAAAGCACTTACTGATATTGTACTTAACATTTCTAATGATTTTCTTTGTATCCTTGTGAATTTTTCTAGCCTCGATTGTCGGTAGCGTAATGTCTGTATAATATTAGTTGGTATTGTATCGAGCCGGATTCAACTAAAAGAAATTACTGCTGAGCACAGGTTTAATAACATTCACTCAATGGATAGTAAGAGAAGACTCGGACAGGATGTTCCTCTAACGAGAAGGCTAAGACATAAGTTGGTGGTACAACGAGATGGAAATGGGAAGATACGAGGAGCATAATGAGTTTTTAAGTGTCGTGATGGTTAGTGAGTCGTGCTGAAAACTGCTACTGAAGTAAAAGTTTTGGAAGCGTGTTTGAATAAGCGTATACTTGAAGAGAAATACTTAGATCTTTGTGTCACGCAAAAGAATGTAAGTAACGTCACAAACAACTGCAGCCATGACTTAGAAAATAGCACAAGTCAATCAACCTTACTTCTGAGAAAATTAATTAATTTCGTACAGCTCTGAAATTATTTAGTTTATTAAACTGAAATTTTGTATGCAGCTAACTAATACAGTGTACATAATCCTCTTTCGACTCAGAGAAATCTAATGAATATTTGAAGTATGAAAAAATGGTAAAAATCTTTTTTGTACTTGTAGAAGTCATTGTATTCCAGATTGTGGAACTTCACAATACGAGAGTGAAAATCAAGTTAGAATGCAGAAATGATACATATTCTGAATTAAATATGTTTACAGATAAAGTGAATAACACATTCGCGATTTTACTCTGGGCCCCAGACTCCGTTCTGTTAATCAGCATGTGTGTTTTTTTGCATTCCGTCTTTCTGCATCAGTTCTGAAAAGTATCGCCGATGATGAGAATCAATGGATGCTGCATACTTCCCAATGTCCTTTGCCTTATGAGTTGCTATTGGTCTGTCATGTTCATAAGTACATTTATGCATCCGATGGTTTATAATCTGTTTCTGTATGAACTAACAAAGTGACGCTCGCAAGGCAGGTATGACTGTTACTAGTTCATGGGCCTTTTCTGCTGTGAATATCGCTGCCTGTTTAAAATACCCCTTTGTTGAGAATTTTGTGCTATACTGATTGTCAATGATTTGCCTAACGTGGGATGAATGCATTTATACCAATAACTCGTACAGTGCCAAAATGTGGACTTGTGCTGTTTTGGAATTAATGGTTTCAATTGACAAACAAATAACACTGGAGGTTCATAAATCAAACTTCGCAAAGAATTTAAGTGACGGATAATATTGTAACTCACACTGAAAAGCGCGTTTTGGTATTTCTCTTCTGTTATTTCTCCTTTCGCAGGAAAAATTAGAAAACTAGTCTTACACATGTCTGCCTAGTAGAAACGTGAGAAGGTGATTAGGAGGAGGTACGTTGTGGCAAATGAAAATGTAGCACCTGACACGAGTGTTAACAGGTCACTCTTCCGGTCTCGCTCACCGTCACGTTTCTGAGAATGGTTTAAATGTTCACACCTGCATCTGTACTCCACAAATTATCTTACAATGTGCGACAGAGCCTGATTTGTATACCACTGTCGTTTTCTCCCTTTCCTCTTCCATATGTGAACAGTGCTTGAGAATAACGACAGTAGGTAGTTCTCCGTTTGTCCTATAATTTCCCCCATACTGCCGTCGTTATATTTCGCAAGATGTACGTTGGACCAAGTAATATGATGCTTAAATTTTCTTGGAGCCTACACTACAGAATACACTTAGCAAACCTCTACTTTATGCACAAAGCTTTTCTTGTAGCTTGCCTTTGGAACTGGATGAGCTTGTCAGGAACGTTTTCCCGCTTACTAACCGAAACCATGACGAAACGTGCTGCTCTTACTTGGAACTTCTCTGTCTCCTCTATTAATCCCGCCTGGTAAGGCTCCCAGACAGTCCAGTACGTTAAACGTGATGGTGAGAGTCCGAAATGGTAGTAATTACTTCGAAGCAAGCAGCAGCACCAGTTGCAATTTTATTTTCAAACTCCAAGATTGTTTTCAACCATCAAGGCGTTTTCAAATGATTACGAGCCTAACATCGTTGAGGTACACAGGATCTCTTGCCTTTGTTGTCATACGCTACCTCAATATAGAGTTTGTTTCCCCGGCCAACAAGTTCGTCAGACCTCTTACTCACTGAAAATATCTGACCATGGGATGCCGATGGACTGGCGTGGCACTACACGTCATCCATTACGCTTGACGAAGCATGGAGCTGAAGCAGCATGGAATGTCGTAGCTTCATTTGTCATTCGAGCTCAATTTGATTCAATGCTCAGTCGGGTAAGAGCCATGTTTCTGCCAGAGGCGAAAGCTCTGTGTGCAAGAATTTCTCATCTGTGTCTATCCATATCACCTACAAATTCAATCATGTAGTTTGCTCATTACACTGTCCAGTTACATTAATGTGACCACCTGTCAAAGCCTGAATAACCACGTCCAGAAAGGAAGATTCTGGAACGTACCGACAAGGATGTGAAGCCGTGCCGATTCCAGTGCCGTACCCAGTTGCACCAGGTTTCTCAGCCGAGGAGCTACGGTGGGGACAGCCCGGTCGAGGTGGTCCCACAGATTTTCGAGTAGTTCAAATTCGGAGAGTTTAGTGGCCTGGGGAGTACGGCCAACTCATCCACACACGAGCACTGCCAGCTGTGTGACACGTTGCACTGTCCAGCTGATAGATGGCATCTTGCAGAGAAAAAACAAACTGCATGTACGGATGTACATAGTCCCAAAGGATAGATGTATACTTGTATTGATCAACTGTGCCTTCTAGTACGACGACATCACCCAGAGAACGCCATGATAACGTTCCTCCAGCCTAGACCCGACCGACGATTGTTGCAATGTTTTTGCTTTCAAACGTTTCGCGCCATACTCACTTATGGCCGTCTCTCCGATGGAGCATAAAACGTGATTCATGTGAAAGGGCCATCTGTCGTCACTCACCGGACATCCAGTTGTGGCACAGGCATCCAAAGCCCAGCCTTCATCGTCGACGAACAGCACTAGTGTAGATGGATGAACCTGTGGAGGCCCTCAACTGTGGTTGGGGAGACACTGTTCGTAGTTCCTTGTCTTATCTGGGCATGAGTTTCTCAACGGTTGCTCGTCGATTCGCGCACCTGCACGTTTCCAAAGCCGTCGTTCACCCCCGTCAAAATAACCTGTGGTGCACCACAGCTGCTTCGATGCCGATTTTGGGTAGCGCTATTGTGCCATGCGCGATGTACTTTAACCACGGCGTCACGCGAACAGCTTCCAAACGTAGCTGTTTCGGAAATGCTCCCACCCTTGACCGGAAAGTCAATGGTCATGACTTTTTGGACGTCAAGTAAATCGCTCCGTTACGCATTGCGACAATACCGCATTGTTTTTCCCCGTTCTCTCAACAAGCTTCATATACTTTCCACTTCTAGTGCTGCCACTTGCCGTATGTGAATACTTATTTCACGTTGGCGTCAGATATAGGCGGTTGTCACGATAATGTGACTGGACAGTATATATTGTAGAGTAATAGCAAGTAAAATTTTGTTATTTTCTGTCATTGGAGTTTTAATTTTAATAAGCAACACTAGAGGTTGAGGTGAGGTAAGCTGCTTGACCAGCTACTACCCAATTTAAACTGGACCTACTGAAACGTTTTATTAAACTACTTCACTAAAGGAAGCTGTGAAAGTGTTGAAAGAGGGCATTAAAGCAATTCAGAGGCGAGCTGCTAGATTTGTTACCGGTAGGGTCGATCAGCACGCAAGTGTTACGGATAGGCTTCAGGAGCTCAAATGGGAATCCCTGGAAGGAAGAAAACAAACCTAACGGCTGTAAATTCAACAAAATACTTAGGCATTACAAATACGAATAATTTTAACTGGAACGATCACATAGGTAATGTTGTGGGGAAAGCAAATCAAAGACTGCTATTTATTGGAGAACAATAAGAAAATCCAACCGGTCACCTAAAGAGACTGCTTGCGCTTGTCCGCGCTCTTCTGGAGTATTGGTGTGCAGTGTGGGATTCGCAGCAAATATTATTCGCGAAGGACATCGAAAAAGTTCAGAGAAGGGCAGTTCGTTTTGTATTATCGCCAAATAGGGGAGACAGTGTCATGGGTACGATACGTGAATTGGGGTGGCAGTAATTAAAACAAAGGCGTTTTGCTTTGCGGTGGATCTTTCAATGAAATTTGAATCATCAATTTTGTCCTCATTTGTATTATCGCCAAATAGGGGAGACAGTGTCATGGGTACGATACGTGAATTGCGGTGGCAGTAATTAAAACAAAGGCGTTTTGCTTTGCGGGGGATCTTTCGATGAAATTTGAATCATCAATCTTGTCCTCATAGTGTGAAAAAATTTTGTTGGCGCCCACCTACATAGGCTGGTTCAAAAATGGTTCAAATGGCTCTGAGCACTATGGGACTTAGCATCTGAGGTCATCAGTCCCCTAGGAGTCAGAACTACTGAAACCTAACTAACCTAAGGACATCACACACATCCATGCCCGAGGCAGGATTCGAACCTGCGACCGTAGCGGTCACGCGGTTCCAAACTGAAGTGCCTAGAACCTCTCGGCCACACCGGCCGGCGTACATAGGCTGGAATTATCATCATGATAAAATAAAATAAATCGAAGTGCGCACGAGAAGATTTAAGTGTTCGTTTTTACACGCGCTGCTCGACAGTGGAACGAAATAAAAATGGCTTGGAGGTGGTTCAATGAACCCTCCGCCGGCAATTAATTGTGAGTTGCGGAGTAATCACATAGATACAGATGCAGTAGTGTCCTTCATATCGAATGACATTACTGAGAAAACTTCGAGAACGGGAATTTGAAGCTGACTGCAGAACGATTCTACCGCTGCCAATATACATTTCGCGTAGGTTCCACGAAGATAAGATTTGAGAAATTAGGGTTCATACAGAGGCATACAGACAGTCATTTTTTTACTTTTTCAGTCTGCGGGTGGAACAGGAAAGGAAACGACTAGTTGTAGTGAAAGATACCCTCCGTCACCCACATAACGGTGTCTTGCGAAGTAGATGTAGTATCTATTCGTAAGGTATGACAATATGGACATCTTCGATTGTCTTTGCGGGATACGTCAGAGTTTTTGAAAGACGAATCAGCCACCGAAAGATACTCGCCCGTCTAGACAGCTGTTCCCAACCTTTCTGAGATTCTATTACCCCTGAGTAAAGTTTCTCTCCCCCCCCCCCCCCCCCCCGTGATTTCCCTAACTCGCTCCAGGCAAATGCTGGGATGGTTCCTTTGAAAGGGCACGGCCGACTTCCTTCCCCATCCTTCCCTAATCCGATGAGACCGATGACCTCGCTGTTTCGCCTCTTCCCCCAAACAATCCAATCCAATCTCCCCCCCCCCCCCTTCCTTCATCAGTGTTAGCGCCTACCTAAATTTTGGAATGAAAAAGTACACCTCTAGCAGTGGAGGGTGAAACTTTGACAATACCAACCACTACTGCTGGCGAAAAGTCAGAAAAACATCAAAAAGCCGTCGGCAGAAGAACCCGATTTTCTTTGAATAGGTTCATTTTAAAAATGATTGAAGATACACAGAATTATGTTTTTGGGGTTATTCTACTAAATAATGAACTAATGAAACAATCAGTCAGTACTGCTTGTTTTTAACAACCTTTCCTTACAGAATGATGAAGCAGTTGACAGTATATCGCGAATGCTACTTCAGCTTCTCCTCAGAAAAGAAGCCAAACTATCGACTTTTAGGTTAGACGCTAGTTACAGAGCATGCTTCCTATGCACCACTGCTCTCCCAAGCGGCATTTTCTTCAGCCACGTCCTCTACCCTCATTTAAAATCAACGAAGTTAAAATGTGTTCACTATACATATTGTTTGTAAATCATTTGATTGCTGACGTCCTTACTTCTGAAATGAAGCGTTGAATCTACCAATGCTCTGTGTCTGACCATTGCCTCTAATAATAATAATAGCAACAATAATGATAATGATAATGATATTCTGTGGACACTGTGCTGCCAGGTAGTTGCTTTATTGTTGCGAAGTAAATAATGAAGCAGATCTTGGTCTACTTCCGTAACTACTTACAAATCGGATAAGGCATTTTCGCGAGATATTTAAGATTTGTGATATGTATATATATCTGAGATTTACTGTGGTACTAGAGGCAAGTGCTACTATGAGGAGGAGAAGTTGGCACAGGAGAGAAATTTGAGGCGACCTCAAATCAGCTAGAAGACTGATGACTCAAAAGAAAAAGAAAAAAAGGGATGCGTCTTACAAACTACGCAGTATGTGCACTCTAAGACAAAAAGAAACAACGCACTACCAAGGAATTTTCCGAATGGGACGGAAATTGGTAGACGTTATGAACAAGCACAGAAAAACACATGACTACAGTTTCAGAAAAATTGCATGATTTATTCAAGAGAAAGAGTTTCACAAATTAAGCCAATAACGCATTGGTCCACCTCTGGCCCCAATGTAAGCAGGTATTCGGCTTCACATTGATTGACATAGTTGTGTTTGCCCTCCCGACAGATATCGTGCCAAATTCTGTCCAAGTGGCGCAATAGATAGTCAAAATCCTGAGTTGGTTGGAGATCCCTGCTCGTCATGTTCCAAACATTCTCAATTGGGAAGAGACTCGGCAACTTTGACCAAGGAAGAGTCTTGCAAGCACGAAGACAACTAGTAGATACTCCTGTCATGTGCGAGCGGACACTAACTTTCTGAAATGTAAATCTAGGGGGAGGGGGGGTGGGGGTGGGAAGCGTAGAATACCGTCGACGTACAGCTGTGCTGTAGGAGTGCTGCAGATGACAACCAAAGGGGTCCTGCTATCAAAAGAAATGACACTCTAGCCCATCACTCCTTGTTGGCGGGCCGAAGGGCGAGTGACAGTCAGGCTGGACTACAATTGTTTTACGGGGCGTCTCCAGTCACGTCTTTGCAGGTCATGGGCGCTGAGTTCGAAGCGGGGCTCTCTACTGAGAATAATTCTACTCCGGTCGGTGAGATCTGAGGCCGAAGATGTGTGGTGTATTGTGGTGCGTGGTCTTTTTTGTCTTAGAGTGCTTGTTATGGATGGGCTATGTGAATAAGATGTTCGTACATTCGATTCACAAACTATAACGTCCACCAACTTGTTTCACGCTTTAACGCTACTACATCTGCATCTGTATCTATGTGATTACTCTGCAATTCACAATTAATTGCTGGCGGAGGGTTCACTGAGCCACCTACAAGCTATTTCTCTACAGTTCCACTGTCGAAAAGCGCATGTAAAAACGAACACAAATCTTGTCGTCTGCGCTTCGATTTATTTTATTTTATTGTGATAATAATTCCTGCCTATGTGGGTGGGCGCCAACAAAATATTTTCACACTATGAGGACAAAATTGATTATTCAAATTTCATCGAAAGATCCTACCGCTAAGCAAAATACCTTTGTTTTAATGATTGCCACCCCAATTCGCGTATCGTACCCATGGCACTCTCTCCCCTATTTGACGATAATACAAAACGAGTTGCAATTCTTTGAACTTTTTCGATGTCCTTCGCGAATCATATTTCCTGTGAATCCAACACTGCAAACCAATAATCCAGAAGAGCGCGGACAAGCGCAAGCAGTCTCTTCACGAGACCGGTTGGATTTTCAGATTGTTCTCCAATAAATACCAGTCTTTGGTTTGCTTCCCCCACAACATTACCTATGTGATCGTTCCAATTTAAATTATTCGTAATTGTAATGCCTAAGTATTTTGTTGAATTTACACCCGTTAGATTTGTGTGTTTTATCCTGTAACCGAAGTTCTGCGGATTCTTTTTAGTACTTCCCACTTTTCATTATTTAGAATCAATTACGATTTTTCGCACCATTGAAATATCTAGTGCAAATCTTTTTGCAATTTATTTTGACCATCTGATGGCTTCATAAGACAGTAAGTGACAGCATCATGTGAAAAAAATCTAAGAGGGATGCTGCGATAGTCTCCCAAATCGTTCATATAGATCAGGGACCTCAGAGAGCGTACAACACTTCCTTGGGGAACGCTGTATGTTACTCACGTTTTACTCGATGACTTTACGAACTTAACTGTGACCTTCACTGACAGGAAATCACGAAGCTAGTCGCTCAACCGAGACGATACTGATTTGAAATTAAAAAAATGTAATCATTGTTAAGTTACTGGGTGATTAAAAAGTCAGTATAAATTTGAAAACTTAATAATCCACGGAATAATATAGATAGAGAGGTAAAAATTGACACACGTGCTTGGAATGACATGGGGTTTTATTAGAACAAAAAAAAACACCCCATATTGCTAGACGCTTGAAAGATCTCTTGCGCGCGTCGTTTGGTGATGATCGTGTGCTCAGCAGCCACTTTCGTCATGCTTGGCCTCCCAGGTCCCCAGACCTCAGTCTGTGAGATTATTGGCTTTCGTGTTACCTGAAGTCGCAAGTGTATCGTGATCGACCGACATCTCCAGGGATGCTGAAAGACAACATCCGACGCCAATGCCTCACCATAACTCCGGACATGCTTTACAGTGCTGTTCACAACATTATTCCTCGACTACAGCTATTGTTGAGGAATTAGGGTGGACATATTGAGCATTTCCTGTAAAGAACATCATATTTGCTTTGTGTTATGCTAATTATTGCTATTCTGATCAGATGAAGCTCCATCTGTCGGACATTTTTTGAACGTTTGTATTTTTTTGGTTTTAATAAAACTCCATGTCATTCCAAGCATGTGTGTCAATTTGTACCTCCCTATCTACATTATTCCGTGATATATTCCGTTTTCAAATGTATACTGACTTTTTGATCACCCAGTACATTGTTAACTTACTTAATCAGTATTGCAGTCTTACAGAATAGTGGTCTCTTAAAAATAAAGTTGTTTCATAGCTGAAACACAGTTGAACGGTCTTGTTCTTACCCCTCTGAGAAAATGTTATTTTATCCATCCCCCCCCCCCCCCTCCACCAAAGTGGTAATTACACCAGGCTGGAAACGACTGGTCTAGAACTACGTTGTGTGTCTGCGTAGAAGTGTGGAAGGTGATTCGAACGAAAGAGGCAAGATCAGAACATATGTCGTACCGCTAGCGCGGGATGTAATCCTACGGCGTGCTGTCACGAAGAAATTGGTTTGGGGATCGTATCTGGGAATCTAATTCCGCGACCGCTCTTGACCCCGCCGCGGTGGCCTTAGCCCAGTGGAAGGCGGCAGTCGCCACTGACGCAAATAGAGCACGCTGGGCTATGGCTGGGGCGAGGGGCCGGCAAGACGGACGACCGAGATTAGGCTCGAAGGGTGAAGGGTGCGCAACCAGCGAGGCAGATAAGGCGCACGCCAGCGCCGGCGCCGGCGCCTCCCGTGATAGGCAGCCCCGCACAGCCTCGATCCGGCCTGGCCTTCACCCGGATACGCGCGACTGCCCGTCCGGCGGTCAGAAATGACAGGCGGCCGGTGCCACGTCACCGCTCACTGAGGTGTTTCGCCAACTGGCTACGTCCGTCACAGCGGAGGAGGCTACCTAGAGCTAAGCCAGACTTTCTTCCGATTTTGCTTCTCAGGACAATGGCTACAAGGGACCTAGCTTCAATACCTTGACCGCGGAAGAAAAACGCTGAAGTAGGGTGCCTGTGTCTGAATCAGGATTCCCACGTATCGCAATTTAGACGGAACTGTCCTGAATTTCCGGTGGAAATGCCGACTCCTATTTAAACCTCGTCAGGATTGGTAAAAATCCCCATCACACAAAAGCTGACAATATTTCATAAAACATTATGGTCCTCTCTCTGAATTGCTCGTTATGGGTTTAAAATTGTGGGGAAATCTTGCAGAAGTTACTGAAATTTATAACTCTGCTTTTAGTTTTAGACTGAAGGCTAAGATGGCAAACTTGTTATTTTCGAGTAGCGACTTAGAAGTCGGTCAGAAAGTGCTTAATCGTTCTCTGCAAGAACAACTAAGTAGTATAACACGACCGAAAGTACAAATGGGTGGGGTACTTTAAACTGACTTCTCGTTTCGTGACCGTGCGCCCTGTCCACACCACGTACCTGACAATCCCGCCGCGGTCGTACTGTTCTGCTCCACACTGCTGTTGGCTTGCCTGGAATTATCTATCGAAATATGCAAGCGGGTTTAGGGGAGCCACGCAACGTTAAAATTCAACACTGTCCTATGTCTGGTATGAACATATATATTCTGAGACGATATGGAAATCACAGGTTGCACTGTTTACACTCTAAATCGTAAAGGGTTATTCCAATTAATAATCTTGATGATTAACAGTCCAAAAAGATCATTCGGACGAGCGTACGCGTAACCGACACGATGCGGGTGATTGTTGATGATGCGGAAGCCGAATGATCGAACGAAAGTTCTTACGCTCGTCACACATACAGATATCTGGTAATAGTCCTCCTTGTCACTAGTAATGATATAACACTGTTCGTAAAGCTAATTTTTCAGTTCTCAGTTCTCACTTGTACGAGCGTGCGCGTAACCGTCGCGGCGCGACTGATTGTTGATAATGCGGAACGTCCTCACGCTCGCTACAAGACGCTGGCATTTGACTAGACTCTTTTATGGTAACTAATTTCTACTGATTCACATCAGTTCATTCTGGGAGACCGAACACGGCGCGGATGATTGATACTGTGCGACACGCAACGAGAGGATACACAAATACGTTATCGGCGGCACTGCTCATTTTTAATTACATCTTGACGCACTTTCCTCTGAATTACTTCCATATTTAATCACTTTACTGTAGTACCACTTGTAGCAACACTTCAACCTGAATACTAACAATGCTTCTTGCATGCAGAGCTACACACTACACAACATAACAGTGTCCCGTGCTCGACTCTCTACAGACGCGGCTGCCCGCAAAGATACTCCACAACTAAGCCATCAATATGACAATACGCTTACAGTAGTGCTGTGCAATTTTCTTCCTCTGTGACATCCTCGGTCGTCTTAAAGTCAGTAAATGATGAACGTGTCAAAACATTCAAAGGAGACACGGCAGATCACTTGCAGTGTCGAGTAGACTATCTTGACAAACGATTTGACTTTCAAGGGAGCGTGTACAAATCTTTCAAACCATTTTCACTAACAAGGATTTGGTGCTCAGTTTCAGAATTTGTAGAAGTGACTTCTCAATATGAATTTCATGTAAACGAAGATTTGATGGTCATAATAAAATAGGAGAAACAGGAGGGAACACCGAAAGATTAAGTGTCCATTTTTCCCGCATGCTGTTCGACAGTGGAACGGTAGAGAAACAAACTGAAGGTCTTTCGAGGAACCCTCTTCCAGGCACTTAATTGTGACTTCCAGAGTAATCATGTAGATATAGATGCAGCTGCAGGTATACTAGCATTAACGCGTGAGAAACCGTGGTGGAGGTTATAATTTGTAAAACGAATGTACGAACACTTTAGTCACATACACTCCAAGACAAAAAACAATAAAAAAAAACGGCGCACCATGACGCACCATACGTCATCGTCTTCAGTAGTGAGTGCCGCTTCGAACTGAGCCCCGATGACCAGCAAGGACGTCTCAGTACAGTCGAACGGCTTTCTCAAGGAAGAAGAGGACTCTTTTAATCTGAAGTCCGATGATAAGTGGATGAAATTTTTTCGTCGTTATGAAAAGTGTAAAAACCTATTCAGAGTTTTCTGTTTCTTGTTTTCTGTACTCCATTCCAATGCTGCTCCAGAAAGAATTTATAGCCTGATGAGGATCACTTGTCAATGGCTACACTCGAAGCTGACTTAATGGTCGAGATGAATTACTCATTTATTTACCTGCAGTTTCATCGTTTTACGGACCTCGAAGAAACGAAGAGCCAACTAAGGAGGTTGAAAAGCGAGGAAAAATGTCATTAAAGTAAAATGCAGTGTTTTCTAATATTGTATTCTGTGTTTCACGCCTATGTCTGTTTTGTCTACGTTTCTTTAAAAAATCTCGATTTTGCTCAGAAAAAACGTGGCAACCCTGGTCTGAATGCGGACCAGGCTCTTTTCTGCAACAAATCTAGTGGCTTGACTGTAGTACCACGTCTCAACGGAGTTGGCGAATGGACAGAAAGATGTTTGTTTCACCAGCTGCGATTATTCAAGTGACTAAGCCCAGTCCTAGCTGAAGCGTTCAAACTTATGTAACAACAAATTCGTACACTATTTTAGACATACTGCCTAATCAACATATAGAGGTTAGTAGTGTCCAGAAACCTTTCACATGAGTAGCCGATAAATCATTTCACAAGCAGTACAAAAAAATAAATTGAGAAAGCGCTTAAAAGTAAAAAATTGTTCGTAGGGTGATTGGTGTTGTCACTTCGGGGACTAAAAATTTCTACGTATATTTACTCCAGACACATTTCACTTTTGCTTTATAGAAACTCGTCAGTGACCTAAAATAACGTAGTGAGTACAAAAGAAATGTCTCCGATATTTTACGTAAAAACTCTTAAAGTTATTTAAATGTAATAAATTTTACTAGCATTCTATATGTTTACTCTTCACGTCTACGACTTTGCAGCCCTTGCCGCTAGAGGGCTCCGAGTTGTAGAGTGTAACATGGCGCTATGTAACGTAACGAGGTCGGTGTGTGAGAAACAACGTGTTGTAACCGAGTTTCGAATCGACGACTTCGTCCACACACATAGCACCCTCTCCATACCACATACGAGCGCTGCGACATCTGCAACAATCCGACACCCTTGTTTCACTATCATCACACATCTTCCACGTAGTCCCATCTTCGCCGCATCCGATATTCATCTGTTTCCAAAACTTAAAGAACGGCTCCGATAACTTCACTTTGATACTGATCAAGTGCTGCAAGCAGAGGTGATTTTGTTGTGGCTTTGTCAACAAAGTTACGTTCTACAGTAACGATATCAACAAACTAGTATCCCGTTGGGACAAATGTGTTCGTCACCAGGGTGGTTATGTTGAGAAATAAATGTGTAGACATGAAATATAAAGATGCAGAATGTTAATAACCTTTGTTTCATTTACTAAGCTTTAAGAATTTTCACATAAGAAATTCTGAGGCATTACTTTTCGGTACGCCCTCGTAATGTTTTGGATATGCAGAGCAATTTCAAATAAATACAGCAATTTCAATAGCTATATCTACTTAATACACAGAAATACATCGATGTAGCTTAAATTCAAAGAAACCGTATCACTACCAGTTGAGAGATTTCTACCAAATAAATTATTGGTACATAGTACTGATCGCCCTTGGTGAAGTTTTACAAAAGCTCGCAATTTAGTGCACACTTCTTAGCGAGATGCTTTTAATATTTCGTACATCGAAACTCTGTCTCAAAATCTGGCACAAAATACCAAGAGACTGCTGATACGGGAAGTACATCTCTGCCAAGATACAATCAATACCTTCACTGCGCGATTCCATTGTAATATTACTGACGACGCCATAAAAGCGGGAGTTACTAAACATAATAAACAGCTTTCGGAAATTCCTTCACGAAAGAAGACGAAGTAAATATTCCATAGTTCGAATAAAGAACAGCTGCCAAGATGAATAACTTAGAACTAGATATCCCTGGTGAAGCGAAGCAGCTTAAATTGCTTAATAAATACAAGTCTTCCGGTCCAGATTGTGTGTCAGTCAGGTTTCTTTCAGAATATACTGACACAGTAACTCCATACTTAGCAAACATTCACAACAGTTCGCTTGACGGGAGATCCGTACCCAAAGACTGGAAAGCTGCACAGTTCACACCAACACTCAAGAAAGGAAATCGGAATATTTTTATGAATTACAGACCCATATCACATTACGTCGATTTCAATAGTATTTTGGAACATATACGGTGTTCTAACATACGAATTATCTCGTTGAAAATGGTCCATCGAAAACTATGGTGCTTGTGGACCAGAACTAAATCTTTATTTGCCGGAAGTAATGAATTCTATAGACAGCTGATCTCAGATTGATGCCATACTTTGGGATATCTACAAATCTTGTGACACCGTTCCTCACAAGAACCTTCTAATCAAACTGCGTGCCTATGGAGTATCGCCTGAATTGTGGATTCCTGGTTTCCTTTTGGAAACGTCACAGTTCGTAGTAATCGATGGAAAGTCATCAAGTAAAACGGAAGTGTATCTGGGATTCCACAAGGGGATGTTATACGTCCTCTGCTGTTCCTAATCCATACAACAGATTTAGGAGACAATCTGAGCAGCTCTCTTAGACTGTTTATAGATGATGTTATCATTTACCGTCTAGTACAGTCATTACAAGATCAAAACCGATTGTAAAATGATTTAGACATAATATATGTAAAGTGCAAAAAGCGGCAATTGACTCTAAAAAAGAAAAAGTTTGAGGTAATCCACATGAGTACCATAAGTAATCCGCTAAATTTCTGTTACACGATGAATCACAATCTCTCTCAGTTTAGCTACATAGCTAGGAATTACACTTACGAAAAACTTAAATTGGAATGATAACATTGACAATGTTGTACAGAACGCAAACTAAAATCTCCATTTTATTGATAGAACACTTAGGAGATGGCACAGGCCTGCAAAAGAGACTGTCTACATTACGCTAATCTGCCGTCTACCAGAATATTGCTGTGCGGTATGAAATCGTTGCCAGATAGGATTGACGGAGAACATGGGACAAATCCATATAAGGGCAGTTCGTTTTGTATTATCTCACTCCAGGGGAGAGAATTTCACGGATATGATAAGCGAGGTGAGGTGGCAGTCATTAAAACAAAGCGTGTTTCGTTTCGGCGAGATCTTTACACGAAATATTAATCACCTTCATTTTCCTCTGAATGCGAAAATATTTAATTGATGCCAACCTACACAGAGAGATATTGCCGTCACAATCAAATCAATATATAGGTGAGTCACTAACTATTGTCAACTAGAATAATTCCAAAAGTATGATAGTAGCTGAAAATTTTGTGAGACAAATGTTGCGTATGACGTATGACAACGGGAGCCATAATATGACGTTGGTTTTTTTTTTTTTTTTGTTTTGTTTTCTAGGAGAGGTAGCGTCAGAGACATGAAGGTAAAATGTTTCTTTTTTTATGGGATGCTGTAATTTAGTACTTATTTTCTGATAGCGGCTATCGAGACACTTCCAATGATGTGCAACAGTAAGGTATTTGAAGATCAATGAAGATCAAAAATGTGGCATGAACGTCGTCTTGATAGCCGCTATCAGAAAATAAGTACCAAACTACAGCATCCCACTTAAAAAAAGTTGACCTTTATATCTCTGAAGCGACCCCACCTAGCAATAAAAAACCAACGTCATATTATATCCCCCGTTGTCCCATGCAACTTTTCAGCTCCTGTCATACTTTCAGAGTTACTCTTAGTGGCAATAGTTAGTGGCTCAACCTGTATATTATAAAAGTAAGTATACAATGTGCTTGCCGCTAAAACTCAGAAAAGAGTCCCGGTACGATAAAGGGAGTTATGTGGTATGGTAGCCCTCTATACCCCATGCATGAAGAAGGTTACAGTATTTACCTGAAGGGCGTGCTTTTGAAGATATGAGGTCGCCCTCTAGAAACTTCTAGAACATTTCAGAACACTCCAGAGTAATCGACAGCATTCCGAAACATTCTACAATGTTCCGGAGTATTCCACAATGATCCCAATGTTCTAGAACGTTCAGGAACATTCCGGAACACCCCAGATCGTTGTGTAACATTCCAGAACCCTCTGAAATGTTGTGGAATGTTCTGGAACATTGTGGACCATTCGAAGCCTTTTTGTTATGTTCTGAGCGTATGTAAAGGAAGACACGTCGTAAGTTCGAACGTCAGTTTCTTATCACTGACGAAGGGAGGAACTGAAAAAGTAGTGTAGTGAATGAATAAAAACAAAACAGTGAAATGTGATTAGTCAAAGTGATACAGTGACTGAATACAAATCGAAAATAAAGTGTGAAAACTGTGTCTAGTGTACTTAATGTATTTGTTGATAGAAAGTTGATGTGATTTATATTTTAGACAATGACCAGACGTAAAATAGGAGGAAATCTTGCCAGTTCTGAAGAAAAACGGCAAAAACAAATAGAACAGAGAAAAAATGAAAAAGACGAAGAGAACGAAGCACGTTTAAGTTCCCAACGAACGACAATGAGCACCGTGAGAAGCAGAGAAACCGAAGAACAACGAAATGAACGGACTGAACAATCAAGAATTCCGATACAGTCTTGTAATAAAAAACGGCGAACTCAAGCCAGCCACGAAAATATCAAATGTTCAAATGTGGTTGAATTCCTAAGAGACCAAACTGCTGAGGTCATCGGTTCCTAGACTTACAAACTACTTAAACTACCTTAAACTAACTTATGCTAGGAACAACACACACACACATGCCCGAGGGGGGACTCGAACCTCTAGCGGAAAGGGCCGCGCAGTCCGTGGCATGGCGCCTCAAACTGCGCAGCCTCTCCGCGCGGTACGAAAATATCATCCTACGAGAAGCGCGGAAGAGTATAAAAAAAAAAACACAGTACAATCCAACAAATGAAGCATTCTACTGTGACCCGAAGAAAGAATATAATAAACACAAAAACGTCGTAATCGGAAAAATGGATAACATCTGCTAAGTCTACAATGCGAAAATTTCAATACAGAGACACCTGGATTCTTAAAGTTTTGAATATGGCTGCGTGATCAGCGACCATCTACAAAGTAAAATTAAAGCAATAACAGCCTTCTGTCGCAAAAAAGATGTCTTTTGGCACAAGTGTCAGCACTATTCTGAGTGCCTCCATCAGAAGTCAAACACTCAAACTTGCATGTCATGAATCAAATAAATCTCAAGCGATAAAGGTTTAGTCACAAAATTTTTGAATGGAATGCATAGAAGGCAAGCCACTAAGGGCTGTTCACACATGTCGAGCTACGGTAACATCAGTCTGATGTGTGAACTTCCCTACAGAATTTTTGAACTCTTTGCAAGAATCAGGAATCCCATTACACTGTCTTCAACTTAAAATTGCATCTTCGGACATACTACTCTGAAAGCCAACGAACAAAGACTATGTAATGAAACAAACATGCTTGAATAACAGCTAGCGAATAACATCATCGAAGCCGAGCTTACGACTTGGAAGTACAAAGGACACCCAGTATTTATGCCCAAAATATCACTGATCTATACTGAACTGCATTCTAATTTAAAAGACTATAATTTCTAATCAAATTAGCCTACAGATTTAGAATTAACAAAGCGCAAGAAAAAAACTTTAAAATATTGCGGCATCAACCTCAAAGACTCTTGCTTCTCTCACAGTCAACTATACTTTGCTTTCCAGTAGGCAGTTCGAATACATTATACATATATACCCCGGATAACAAAATGAAAAATGTTGTTTATAAACAAATATTATGAATTGTTCGCATATGTTTTGAATATGTTTTTACCTCTTATACTTTAACAAGTATTGTAAACAGTTAGAATGTGTTTGCATGATAGCCGGCCGAAGTGGCCGCGCGGTTCTGGCGCTGCAGTCTGGAACCGCGAGACCGCTACGGTCGCAGGTTCGAATCCTGCTTCGGGCATGGATGTGTGTGATGTCCTTAGGTTAGTTAGGTTTAAGTAGTTCTAAGTTCTAGGGGACTGATGACCTCAGCAGTTAAGTCCCATAGTGCTCAGAGCCATTTGAACCATTTGTTTGCATGATCTTTTTTCCTCTCATACTTTAAACTTTATCCTTTTATTCCAACCACCACACAGTCTCATTTGAATTCCCTGATCGAAGCCGGGTACCCCAGCTAGTAAGAGAAATAAGACATGCTACGAAAACATTTAAGTGTTCATTATTCCCACGCGCTATTAGAGAGTGGAATTCTAGAGAAATAATGTGAAGTGAGTAGTCATGTAGATGATAAGAATTTCAGAGAATGGAATACAAGGATCAAAATGTTGTTTACATGTTATCCAGTGCTCCATATGAGACCTTTTGGTGACAAGGATAATATGTAAGCGATAATCCATCTCACACTACCCACCCTGAAACACACGTGGATTCAGCCACGCCAGCGCATAAGAAGAGCGTATTTTGATTCTGGACTTGTCGGTAAGGGATGCATATATGCAAGGTGTTTCATGTAACTCCACAAGAGGAAATGTATGACTGTCACATCCGGAGAGCAGACTGGTCAAGAACAGAACACAACGACGTCATGGTCAGAACGACGAAGTTCATTTAAAAATGTGCGAACCTCCATACCCCAATATAGGGAGCTCCATCTTGCTGAAAGATGTAATCCGTAACCCGCATCAAACCATGGCATTAGCCATTGCTCCATAACGTCCAGGTAATCGTTGATACACGTCTCTGGCCGGTATTGCTTCGCTGATATCACCTGCGAATGTTGTTGGCATTTTGAGGTACTTGATTGTATCGCCGAAGAAACATTTTATGCACTGTTACGTCAGAACGACAACTGTTACATTCAGAATGCAGACTCCCTTTTGTACAAGGTCCATCAGTTTCACTTTCTACGCGGAACTTCTCAACTTATATCATCATTGTGCATACGCTGCCTTCTGATTCATTGTGAATTCCTTGTATTTATCAGCTTAAAGACATTTTTTTCTACTTTACTGAATTTCTTACATTGGTACTGATAATTTCATTGTTTTTGTAGAAGAACTGGTCGCTGTTCATGTGGTTTTACGTGTGCCAAATTAGCCTATATTGCTAAACTCTATGGAGCACTTAATTTAGTAACTCATGTTAAGAATTTAGGAAGCAAAATTTTCGGAGAGAAGCCCTTGTAAACTTTAATATATCGCTACCTGTCAACCCGTGAACACCACCGATGTTTTACTCTAAACCACAGAACGTCCAGCATTAATTATTCACATGAAACTTGCCGGCAACAAGCTCTCTGTAAAACTTGCAAATGAATATTAAGCTGCCAGCGAAGCGAGAGAATACAAATGAGCTATTATTCATGAGGTGAAACTACATTTTTCATTCTGCAGCAAATTTTTAAATAGACAGTAAACAGAGTGTGAAACCTTGTTATCCTAGCGAGAGTGTGTGGTCAACGTCCTTGTGCATACAGGAATAGGTACCGTTTAGTTGCCATCCATCTGTTAAAGGTTTTCGCAACTTTTGATGCAGTATTTAAATGAGTCTGGAAGGTGGAAGTAATATATTGTAAAATTTTTATCAGCTAAGTTAATTTGATATAAACTATTTATTTATGAGCTCGACTTCATTAGCATAACACTTCTCCTGTAACACTTCTCTAGGGCTTATTAATATTTTTTTCTATTTGACTGCAGTCACTGAGAAGCTTATATGTATAGTTTTATAACGCTTCTGCTTGTTTAACAGTATCAGTCCGCTAAACAGTGTGACAGTGTACCTAGAGATATTTTACAGTCGGATATACAACAGTATTTTTTAGCAAATCAGTTTTTCTTTACCTATAAAGAGCGAAATTTAACGCTTGTCTCCTCAATAATGGTGTTAAACCATCACGAGTCGAGTTCGAAAACGAAAGAGCAATTGGACCTCAGTATCTGACGAAATGAAAAGTTGAGATGGTTGGAATGTACAGAACTAGTGGTACTTGTAACAATTCCGATTGACACACATTCTGCGATATCCTAACACACCAACAGCTACCGACTCAAAGCCTCTGTTATCATAAAAGGGGTACTCTCTGTGAAGTAGGAGAGTTATGAATGGTAACTGGCGTACAGTTTGCTGGATGGAATATCTCATCGTAGGAAATCAAAACATTCGGACATGTGAAAGAAATATAGGATACGGATTAGGTACAAGTACTTACAATCTTCTTAAACTCTGGATACTTTCGTAAAAATCATGACGTATAGGGAGAATGAAGAACAGTTCTTTCTTCTTTGAAGTCGTAACTTGCCTCTCTGGGATACTTCAGGTTCAGGGCGAAGTTCAGCTGGCCGACCTCTAACATTAGAAAACTCACTTCATAAAATTCTGCGTCGTCATTGTAAGTGCACGTAAACTGCTTTAGACTGGGTGTCTCTTCGCTTATTCTGATGCATATTATGTTCCTCCAAGTTATAGTTAGTCTCTATTTTTTCCCTGTTTGCTGTAATTGATGGTAAAGTGTAAGCTGAAAAAGTCGTTACTATTCATGCTCACCACATAGACATTTTGTCTCTTGACTCTGCATGTTATGTTTACGATCTGGACTTCATGTGGACGGTAAATATGTTGGTTGCACATTATATTGCTCTCGTTGTGACTGAAATCAGTGTCATTTGGCAGGTAACTGTTACCTGAGATTAAAATTCTTTGAGCGGTCCTGCTGAGCAGGATCTTGAAATACTCGCATTGGCATGGTTACAAGTTTGATATTTCTATTTTGGCCACCACATGAGTCTGACAACAGCATTACCGTCCTTTTTGTAGGATAAGCAAGAGACGAGACCCTATCTCATCATGTCCTCGCCGTGCAGTTACCTCATGCCAAAGCGCAAATCCAAAACACGGATACTCGTATTGGAGCAAGAAAGTTGAATGTATTACATAATATCACATGGGAACAATCTGTCATCTTGACCCGCTGCTTCGTATATGTATCACATAAGAGCATTATTATATTATGTTCTGAGACTAAAGACACTGCTGTGTTTCATTGTATTGTTTATTACAATAGATCTGTTTCGGGGTGATTGCCATTTTAAATCATAAAGACCTGTCAGCCTTGTTTACCTGTTTTGGACTGCTTTAACGAATGTGACGTGTTAATGTTCGAAGAACGTTTAGCACTGTACTTGATAATGGAATAGAATCTGAAATCTAGATAGTACAGAAGATAAATACAGTACACATCAACTTTCGTAATTCGATGATTACATAAATAACTATTCCAAAAAAATGACACATCTGCTACTGCTCCAACATTATCAAAGTAGCAAACTTATAAAATAGTGTGACAGAAAATGGGACATCGATTTCATACTGATAACGAGACCACCCGATCTACGTAGCAAACCATAATTTTATAATACGTCAAATTATCTACTTAAAAATTTGAAACATTGTACCAAACTATATACCTTTCACAGATAACCTGAAGACAGAAGTAACGCAAAAATAGGCCTGCTGTCATAAACAATGTAATCAAGCATAGCGTCGTCTTTACTCTCACAATATAATATAATATTGACCAGTGGCAACGTTTCAGAGTGAAATTGCCTCTCGTAGATGAAAGGCAAATGTTATACATTCAACGTTTTTCGGATTCTCTTTCTCTTTTTGCAATGTTGCCCTTTCAAGGACAATCTGGCCATGATGCAGCACTTCTTCTGCGATGACATATGCTAGAGATTTCACATTTTCAGGAGTCTTGTCTTTTCTGGTGTCTCTTTCTGGTGATTTGAATGCAAGGGTGAACGCGATTATAAAGAGTTTTTTATACAACGATAGTGACATAGATGACTATGATCTTCGGCTATCCATTGGTCTTTGCACAGCCTGTACAACAAGCCTAAACTGAAATTACGTGGCAAATACTTCCTACCAGTACTATCAACAATAGTGGCCCCCTACAGCAAGGAAATGAGTTAATTTTATTTCTGAAGTGACGACTTCGTTCTTCAGAAAATTTATTATGCTGCTAAAGCTTTTACCGTCCGCTGTGACCGAGCCGTTCCAGGCACTTCAGTCCGGAACCACGCGGCTGTTAGGGTCGCAGTTTCGAATCCTGCCTCGGGCATGGATGTTTGTAATGTCCTTAGGTTAGTTAGGTTTACGTAGTTGTAAGTCTAGGGGACTGATGGCAGATGTTAAGTCCCATAGTTCTTAGAGCCATTTGAACCATTTTGCTAAAGTTTTCCCATTTTGCTTTGTAAGTCACCAGACTTCACTTTCTGAAGAGCTCTGTGTTCCTCCCCACTATCTTATACAGAGTCTGTTTACAAACATTTCTTTGCAGATTTTCATATCCCCTGATGCTGTAGAGAGGAAATGATGTCTAGAAAATGTTCTTGGCGTACCTTCAGCGATTAATCTATTACCATTCATAAAGAATGACTTTACAGATGGTGCAATCAAATACATTTGTGTTTTGTACTGACCCTCGTTGTAATAAATACCTAAAAATAATTGTCGACCTTGCAGTGCGACGTTTTCGTAACACCTGTGTCGGCATAATTACTCTTTAAACACATTTTCCAATACTATACACCCTCTCTATAATTTGTGTGACTTTTCAGTGTTTTTGCGAGTCTTCCGAATAATTTTTTCCATTTACGTAGCTGCAGTGCCTGTCTTGAACTTCACCTTCCGAGGTTCATTGGACTCCGCAAAAGATAATTCTTTTCTTAAAGTAAATTTACAGTATACATGTTTCTCATTTATAGTCTGATCAGCTAAAAGATTATGACAACTGACTACCGCAATGCTGGATGGCGCCTTGGCGCCTTGGCACTGTGGGCACGTGACGCGTTGACAAAAGTGTGTAAGTGAACCACACACGGATGAGGGATAACTCTAGCGAAAATACGTGCTACAAATGGGGAAATCCATTGACATAAGTGACTTTGACAAAGGGCAGATTATTATTACAAAGAGCCTGTGAACGAGTGTCTTGAAAACGGCGAAGTTGGTCGAATGTTCACATGCTACTGTCGTGAGCATCTACGGAAAGTGTAGAAGGACAGTGAAACAACCACTGGGCATTAAATACTTGGACGTCCACAACTCTTCGTGGAACGTCGGATTCCGACATTTGTCTGCTCTGTAAAGTAGGATAGATGGTGATCCGAGGCATCTCTGCCGAAAGAGCACAATGCTGCCGCACGCACAACTGTTTCGGAGCACGCAGTTCATCGTACAGTGTTGAACATGGAGCTCCACAGCGGACCACCCCTACGTGTTGACCCAACGACATCGTCAATTACGATTACAGTGAGCACGGGACCATCAGGATTCGACCGTCCATCAATGGAAACCTGTCGGCTCTCCGGACGCCGGCTTGTGCGAGCAGTATTATGTTATGGAAGAAATTCTCTTGCGCATGCATTGGACCTGTGGTAGTAATCGAAGATAAGCGCTAACACCTGCGAACCACCTGCATCCCTTCATGCTTGATATCTTCCCCGATGGTGGTGTCGTCTTTCGGCAGGTTGGTTGGTTGGTTGCGTGTTCCATTGATGAATTGCACGGTACGGTAGCCGTTATGATGTGGAACGTGTCAAGTGCACAAGCAATGCACATATGAAACAAGATTTTTATATATATATTACAATACAGAGTTAAAGATTAATATTTATCTTATTTACCCCATTCCCTTAAATGGCACAAAATGCATATACTATATTTACAGATTTATTTATTCCTATGGTATAGAAGGAGTAGTCAAGGAGATATGATTTCAATTTATTTGTGAAGCTATTACTGCTGTCTGTCAGTCATTTTATTTCATCTAGTAATTTGTCGACAATTTTTATAGCAGCATATTCTACCCCTTTCTGTGGCAAAGATAGGTTGAGTGAAGGATAGTGTAAGTCTTTCTTTTTTCTGGTATTATAATCATGAATGTCGCTGTTGTCTTTAAACTGGTCCATGTTGCTGAGAACAAATTTCATTAGTGAATAAATGTACTGTGAGGCTGTTGTAAAAATTGCCAGTCTTTTAAAAACATGCCTACAAGATGTGCGACTATGAACTCCACACATTATTCTAACTACTTTCTTTTGAGCAGTGAATACTTTTTGTCTAAATGTTGAGTTACCCCAAAATATTATTCCGTATGACATCAGAGAGTGGAAGTATGCAAAGTATGTTACCTCACTAATTTCTATATCCTCAGAATTGGCAATTATTCTGATTGCAAAAGTTGCTGAACCTAGTCGCTTTAGAAGATCCAAAATATGAATTTTTGAATTAAGATTCTCGTCTATATGTACTCACAAAAACTTAGTATGCTCTACCCTGTCTACTGACTTCTGTTTATGTGTTATGTTTATTGAAGGAACTGTACTTTTTGCAGCAGAAAATTGGATGTACTGTGTTTCTTCAAAGTTCAGAGCAAGCCCATTCGCCAAAAACCAATTAATGACTTTTCCAAAGACCTTATTTGTATCATTTTCTATCGGACTTTCTTTTACTGGATTAATAATTATCCTTTTATGATCAGCAAACAGTGTCAGTTCAGCACCTTGTTTCACATAAGAAGTGAGGTCATTCACATATATCAAGAACAGGAGGGGACGCATGATCAAACCTTGTGGAAACCTAATGTAATTTCACCCCAGTTAGATGAAGTGGCAACCTCCTTTGAATCACTTGAAGCATATAAAGAGGCTTTTTGCTTCCTGTTCTGTAGATATGACTTAAACCACTCATATGCTGTTCCATTTATACTATAGAATTGTAATTTCTCTAACATAATGTCATGGCTCACACAATCAAACGCTTTGGGTAAGTCACAGAATATTCCTACTGGTGACATTTTACTGTTTAAAGACTCTATAATGTGGACAGTGAAATTGTATATTTCTGTGTCAGTGGAACAGCATTTATGAAATCCGAACTATTGATTTGCTAAGTATCCCATTACTGTTGAGATGGCTAACCACTCTTGAGTACATTACTTTCTCGAAGATTTTTGAAAACGCTGTAAGGAAGGATACTGACCGGCAATTATTGACATCTGTGGTTTCCCCCTTTTTGTAGAGAGGCCTGACAATGGCATATTTTAACCTGTCTGGAAAAATACCCTGAGTCAGTGATGCATTCCACATGTGACTCAAAACATCAGCTGTAATTGCTCCACATTGTTTTAATAACTTCTTAGAGATGTCATCTACTCCAACAGAACATTTATTTTTCAAAGATTTAATAATTTTTCTTATTTCACAAGAGCTTGTTAGATGAAACTTAATCTGAATATAATTTTTCAAAACTGACTCTTCCATGTGCTGCCTGGATTTTTCTTTGGAACTATTCTCACCAATTTTTTCTCCTACACTTAAGAAGTGATTGTTAAATACATTGGCTACCTGTGTACTGTTGGTTAAGATGGTCTCATTCTCTTTAACAGTAATACTATGTACCCCAGTGGTTACTCTTCCTGTCTCCCATCTAACAACATTTCATATTGATTTGATTTTATTGCTGGAGTTCTTAATTTCTTCTCTAACATACATATTTCTTGATTTCCTTACAACTTTTCTCAGTATGTTACAATAATTTTATAGTGTAAAACTACTTCTGGATTTTTACTAGTTCTTGCTGTCTCATACGGTTTTCTTTTTCTTTCTGAAGACACTTTAATACCTGTAGTAATCCAAGGTTTCTTTGAAAAGTGTGTTGTGTTACATTTAGTAATTTTCCTTGGAAAACAATGTTCAGAAAGGAATATGAATTTATCAATAAATATATTGCATTTATCATTAGCATTTGGCTCATTATATATATCTCCCCAATTAACATTTCTTAAGCGTTCTCTGAAGTGCTCTATAGATAGAGGGTTGAGCGACCTCACACCTTTAGTTCCGAACTGTACACCCTGTTAGGTTTTGCAAGTTAATCAGTTGTGCACCATGATCTGACAATCCATTTACCACAGGGAAAGCATGTGTTTGTTTTACATCCTCTTTCTGTACAAATACATTATCTATTAGCATGCTACTGTCCTGAGCTATACGTGTAGGGAAATTGATCACTGATTCGAAGTTATATGTTGTTAATAACACTTATAGTTCACTTTTCCTACCAGAATTACTTGGAAAGTTTACACTGAAATCACCACAGATTAATAACTTATTCCTTTTGTCTGACAGACAGGATAATAGGGAGTCAAACTTTTTTATGAACAGCTCCCAGTCTCCTAATGGGACCTGTACACTGTTGCTAATATCAGTACTATATTATCTGGCTGAAGTTCACATGCACAAACCTCAAAGTGCTGATCAACACAAAATTTGCTTACTTATACAGTTTTGCATTTATCCCCTTGTTTTATGAAAATGGCAGCTCTTCCTTTATCCATCCTAGATCTACGAATGTAAGATGCTAAATTATACCAACTTATACTGACACTATCCATGCCCACAGTTACATGTTGTCAGACAGACAAAGTATATCAATCTCATTCTTATTTTTGAGATCATCTAAACACACTAATAGCTCATCTACCTTATTTTTTATTCCCCTGATATTTTGATGAAGTAATCTGATACTGCCCTTATCTTTACCCCTATTTACTGTACATGAAGTTTCTTTTGTTCTATTTATCTTGATTGTCATCTGTCTGGACTTTGGCTTTAACCTAAAAAACCTGTCTGCCTGGACCCATTAACCACAGGGACCACCCCTTGTGTGACTGTGGACTGCCTTATAGGTTCTGCTAGTAGGGAAGCTAACTTAATTTTCTCCATCCTCTTCAGGTGCAGGCCATGTGTAGTGTACCCCACCTACCAATAGCAGATACTGGAACAACACTTATGTAATATTTTGCCGGTGTCCGGAGCATCCTGTTCAGCTCAGTGTTAACATGCCTTACAGCAGTGTTTACCCAGTGCTGATCATGGCAGTGAAAGACCTCCACAAACCCCACATTTGTGTGCTCAGTTTCTGCTCCTATTTTATCCAGGTCACTCCTAATACTGTATCTTGGATTCATAGCCAGGCTGTTTCTTGCTCCCCCAACTATAATTACGTGATCTTCCTTCTCAAAATCCCTGCACAGCTGACCTAAGTTTTCTGTCACCTGGCTAAGGCTAGCACTTGGTTTCACAAAGCTAGTGACCTGGTACCCTGCACCTAATCTCTCCTGAAGCTGCTGGCTCACACCCCTCCCATGACTGCTGCCTATAAGCTTAATTCTTCTTTTCCTATTCCGGTTTGATCCCGACCTGTCTTTTTTCTTTAACCTAATATTCTGCTTCACCCTACTTTCAACTACATCTGGATGAGGCCCTTCCTCCAGATAGCAAGCCAAATTGATTTACTAACTGAATTTCTGTAGTTTCTTCAAGTGTTTCCCTTTTTCGCCCTTTGCTTGCTACCTTTTCCCAGATCCCAGTCTCTGTTTCCTCCCTTAACCTACATAATTCCAAGTTCGCGTTTTCTAATTCAGCCTTAAGGGCACAAATTTTTGCCTCCTGTTCAGCGATTTTTCGGTCCTTTTTACAAAACCTACACTGCCATGGAAGAGCGTCATCTTCTAACCTCGTTTCCTCGCCGCTACATTCGCCCCAATGAAACCATAACTTACAGTCTACACAGAACCCCCCCTCTTTCAAATTTCTACGGCAACCACCACATTTGTCACACATGGTTTGATAGAAAAACTTAACACAAAAGCAGTATAATTATCCATGTCTCGGACCCAGAACAGTGCTGCTGTGGTTTGAGGAGCGCTATGGTGAACTCATGTTGATGTCTCGGCGACCAAATTTACCTGATGTAAATCCTGTGGAACCCACCTGGGTCGCTATCGGGCACGCAAATCAGCGGGTCGTTGTTTACGCGAATTAGATGGCCTGTGCATAGACATATAATGCTACAAATGTCCACACACCTACCACCAAACTGTGGGATCCGTGATACGCAGAATCAGTGATTTATTTCGTTCCAAAGATTAACAAACAAGCTATTAAACAGTTGGTCGTACTGTTTTGACTCATCAGTGTATCTTTATGCATCCAACTTAGTGTCAAAGAAGTTAAGTAAAAATTGACAATCAAAACTATTTTCATTCCTACATTTCATATGCTAAAGTAGATTAACGATGTTTCTGAGGATCACAAAGTTCTCGATATTCAATAGCTCTATCACAGATTAAAAAATTGTCACTGCAGATGGTTGCGTATACTCCAACATTCCATAGACGGAATCACAGACACACTCACATGTAATTAGTTCTCTTTTGCATACAACCATAGCCTCATATATTTTTACACAACAGGAGATATTTTATACCTTTTTAACCAAGCAATTTTTAACCAATTTCTTCTGTTTTAAGTATAAAACGTAACTTCACTACTTGAGCACCTGAGGATTACACATATTCGTCACTGGAACCCCACTCAACGTCAAAATCACTTCACTCGACTCACATGATGTTTCATTTACAGTTTGGTCTGCTATCTTGCCACTGGTTTTACTTGATTTTGTACCAGACATAACTGAAGATCTGTGATTCACTAGAAATGCCTACAGGAAAAATAAACCTTACTTTCAAACCATAAACTTAGTTCGTTTTATCACGTAAACATTTACGACTTTCTCCATCGTTTACCATAGTAAACTCAAAATTTGTAGTTGGTTCACTTTGGCATAAGAACCTCCAAATGACATATTTATCTTTTGAGGAATACGTATTAGCCCCCTAGAAGAACTGTTACATGCACTCTGCCATAAACATCGGATGTTCTGTGATTTTTTAGCTACTATGTCTCCCTTATACCTCAAACATCGTGAATAAATAGTTGTAAGTGCAGATACCATACTGACCCCCTCCAACACACAAATTGTGTGATGAACAACGTCAGACTGAACAGTAAATGTTAATTATTAGAAAAGGTTGAAATGACTGGTTGCTGTTCCTAGGCTAAACGCTTATATATTACCATGCCAATCTCGTGGCACAAAATAATTTAAGCAACCCCACAGTTTTGTCATCCGTATAGAGAAAGTCTTGTCGTAATCTACATCGAATTAAAAAAGACAAGTTATTCGCAGGAACTCGGCAACATGCCTTGTATAGTCCAATACGACAGCACTAGGTAACTGTGAGGCACAATATAACCCACGTCCGCCTGGTCTGTGACACACTACATGCTGTAATTAAACGCTGCGAAGCTGTAACAAGGAAGCTTTTAATGCAGTCCATCAACGCAATGTGAGCACTGCTAACCTTGTTGGAATGATTAATTGTTTTATAATGTCAGCTGCGCACGTTTTTTATCGGCGAACCCCTGTCACCAGCAGGAGAGAAGAGGGAAAACAGATTCCCCTACGCTAACGAGAGGCGAATTAAAAACTCTTTAAATTTCCATTCATCTCGAATAACACTACCGCCTCTGTCGCCGGAAGCTGACGCGACGCAAAATACAGTGAGTTTATCGTGATATCTTTCAAAGTTAAGAAGACAGTAGTATTAATCAATACTGAATATTTTTCTGTAAAGAAATCATGATTATATAAAACGAGCACATATACTTCGGCTTACTTGTTTCAAAAATATTTAGTTTGTTTGTTATTCATAAAGCAATATGTCGCAAATATCAACTCTCATCTGTTATTCATAAGGCATTTTTAAATTTTGATTCACGATTTCTAAACGGGAAATTTTTTTCTGTAACAACAAAACAGTCAATATGAGATCATAGTTTATCAGTGACTTGGGACCCTCCGTACGAAAAATCATTTCAGGATATCCGTTGACTATTCCATGGACCCTCCGTACGAAAAATCATTTCAGGATCTCCGTTGACTATTCCATTCCTGTGTAACAGCTGAAGAAAAACCTAGGAGAGCTACGTTCAGCTTGGCTTCACTAATCCATTAAGATACTTGTACGTTTCATTCAGACAGGATACTGCTGCTATCCACCACCGTCCAGCCAAAAATTGTGTTCTGTGTCTAAAGAACTCATCACCGACGAAACGTTCAATCGTTGTTCACAGATAATGGAATATAATTCGGCTATCAACTGGGTGACAGTTATCTCTGTTCTAAGGGTGGATTCAGATCCAAGGACCTCACTGAGCAGCCCATGTGGTAAATTTTCTCCACCAGAATATCTTAATGTTGATTGGTATAATCATGTATGAAGAGAAATTCTACATTAGGGAGTACATTAGCATACCGTGTCTGTAGCTTTGGATGTGAGTAGCAATCATCCAACTACTAAAGAAGTTGCGAAACTCCTGCACACTCCACCCACTGTCAACACACAGTTCTGCTTCCACGCTCTTCTACTGCTTACCGCTTACCCTCAAGACGAAAGTGCAGCGACGAGCATCTGCAAAACTGGGTTCAGTAGTGAGGAGAAGAATTTTCTTAATAACTGTTACCAAATACCTATCTTGCTGATATAGAAACAAACAGTTCCCCCTTCTCGACGTCCATGAATTTCACACCGCAGGACGTCTGGCTCACAATCCGACTGCTATGATATTATACGAATCAATTTGTCTTTTCGTGTAGCTATAACCGCTGCAAGCAACTGTTTTCCAAGCACCATTGAATCGTCATGCATATGTCGTATTAAATCAGGCGATGCTGAAGGGAATTAGATTAGGAAATCAACCACCGAAAGCAGTATACAAATTTTGCTATTCAGGCAGCAAAACAGCTGAAGATGGCCGAAATAAAGATGGTATTAAATGCAGCCTAACAACGGCACTAAAAGCTTTTTCTGAAAAACGGGAAACGGGACTTGCCTATGTTGAAGTGAAACGTTGATGATGAAGAGTATAGGCAAGAGAAGAACTGAAGTTTTTGAAATCTGTTGGTAAGGAAGAATACTGATTTAGATTGAGTAACTAACGATGAGTAATGGCATCCAATTGGGGAAAAAGAGAGCTTTATGGAACAACTCGACTAAAAGAAGGTTAGAGTGACAGGAAATATTCTAAAGCACCAAGAAACGGTCTTGATAAGTGTGTGTGTGTGTGTGTGTGTGTGTGTGTGTGTGTGTGTGTGTGTGTGTGTGTGTGTATGTGTGTGTGTGTCTGTGTGTATGTAAAAATTTTAGAGGTAGACAAAGGCTATGCTACAGTACAAAGGTTCAAGTGACACTAGGTTGCAGTAGCTATGCAGAGATGAAGAGATTTGCACAGAATAGACAAGTGTGCGGAGTTGCACCGACCAGTCTTCTGACTGAAGGTCACCACATTAACTCGATGTGGGTTGTTCAGCCCTATATTGGATTGTTCGACGCTATACTCGTCTCTTCAATGCTGTCATTCACTTTTTGCTGTCTGTCCTACTGCATACATTTATTTGAATCTTAACCACCACCAAAGCCTTGAAATTATGCATTTTGCAACAGTCCACACCGCTGTGAAAGTTGCACAAATAACCTAATACACAAGAAATGAAGTAGAAGTAATGCGCTGAATTACAGACACACATCACTGACATCTGTTTGTAGTGGTGTTTTGGAATATATGCTGTGTTCGAACATTACGGAATATCACGATGAATACGATCGCTTAACACATAGGATTCAGAAAATATCTTCTTTGTGAAGCACAACTGCCTCTCTGTTCACTGGAAGTAATGAGAGCTGCTGGAGCGCTGTCGACAGGGGATCAAAGCTGATTCCATATGTCAGTTGTGCGGTTCAATCATGAAATCGCGTCAGAAATATCACAGTGCGTAGTAATGTACAAGAAGTAGTCGAGAAACATCGAAGTGATCTGTCGTCCCCCTAGGAAATGTAATAGGCCTTCTGCTGTTCTTAATCTATATAACCGATTTAGGAGATTATCTTAACAATTTCCTCAGATTTATTATTGCCTTGTGAAATAATTAGAAGATTAAAACCAATTGCAAAATGATGTAGATGATATATCTATATGGTGCGAAAAGCGAAAATTGCCCTAACTAATGAAAAAGTATGAAATCCTCCACATGATTACTAAAAAATCCGCAGTGTTTTGATTACCCGATATGTCTCACAAATTTTAATGTAGACGATATAAATAAATACGCAGGCATTACAATTACAAACAAACTAAACTGGAACCAAAGACTACACTTCACTGGTAGGGAACTTAAAAGGTACAACGGTTTTATTTAACAGACTGCTACACTACATTTGTTCGTCCTCTTCTGGAGAATTGCTTGGCGATATGAGATCCTTGCCAGATATAATTGACGGAGAACATCGTTGGGGTCCACAGAAGAGCATCTCCTTTTGTATTCTAGCAATGGAAGATAGGGTGGCAATCATTAAAGAAAAAGGCGTTTATCGTTGCTGTGAGATCTTTTCACGAAACTTCAAACACCAACTTTCTGCTCTGAATGCGAAGATATTTTTTGAGTCACACCCACAAAGAGAGAAATGACCACCGCAATAAAATAAATCAGAGTTCATACGGCAAGATTTAGGTATTCATTTTTACCACCTGTTATTCGAGAGTGGATCGGTCGTGAAATAGTCTGAAAGTGATCCTAAGAACCGCCTGAAAAGCACTTAAGTGTGAATTGCAGAGTAGTCATGTAATCCAGAATGAGATTTTCACTCTGCAGCGGAGTGTGCGCTGATATGAAACTTCCTGGCAGTTTAAAACTGTGTGCCGGACCGAGACTCGCCTTTTGCCTTTCGCGGACAAGTGCTCTACCATCTCAGCTACCCAAGCACAACTCACGCCCCGTCCTCACAGCTTTACTTCTGTCAGTACCTCGTCTCCTACCTTCCAAACTTTACAGAAGCTTTATCACACACACCTACAAAACACTGTTCTTTCAGTGTCTGTCGGTGACAGTATATCGATGTGACGTAAAACCATACGCCTCTCCTCCTATGCCGTGCTTTAAGTGCTGGAAGTTTGTTCACATGTCTTCCCAGTGCAATTCCAGCGCCACATGGAGAGATTGTAGATATCCATTGCATCCAAATATTCCATGTGCCTCTCCTCCCACCTGTGTGTCACCTGTGGAGAGCACCACTCCCCCCCCCCCCCCCCCTATGCCGCAACTGCAATGACGTTGCCCCTCATCTAAGTCTCCTACAGTACATCCCCTAGGTGGTTGAAGGCATTTCTTCTTCTGTTGCTCCCAAAGCACGTACTTGGGGAACAATGGCCCCTCAAACGCCCAACAGCCTCCTCCAGTTCATCTCAAGTGGAAGGAATCCCTTGGGACTCTATGTTCCAAGGTCTCCACCTGTACAGAAGTGGACACCAGCCAGAGGCTGAAGGGGCCACAAGCTGCTGGACGAAGGGCTTCACAGTTTTCCTCTGCACCTGAAGCTACTGCAGAGAAGCCCTCCCAGTAAGCCCCTAAAGAGAAGTGAGAGGGCAAAGAGATGAAGAAGTCTATTAAGAAACAAGAAACTCTGTTGGCACCCACACCACCACTCCTTACCAGTTCCACATCTGAGGACGATGAGGAGATTTTAGTGTCCGCCAAGGATCTAGATCTCGCCGACCCCTTAGAAGCAATGACATGTAAACTACTTTCTTTGTCCATTCATGCTTTCCCACACTAATGAAAGCATCATCTTCCAGTGGAATTGTGGGAGTTTTTCCTCCACCTAGCTGAGCTACGACAACTCTTAAGCGTTACACTGCTTTCTGTGTTGCCCTTCAGGAAACTTTGTTTCCAGCAATGCAGATCCTCGCCCTTCGTAGCTATCAGGGCTATTACAAAAATCGTAATAACTGTAACAGGATGTCAGGTGGAGTAAGTAAATAAGTCCTTACCTCTGTCTACAGCAAACCTCTGCCCTTCAAACACCTTGAGAAGCATTGGTCAGGGAAAGGACAACGCATGAAATTACCATCTGTAACATCTACCTTCCTCCAGTTGGTGCAGTATCACAAAATGTATGGCTGCACTAATTTCTCAACTCCCCCTTCATTTCCTACTTTTAGGTGATTTCTACGACCGTAGCACTTCGTGATTTGGTAAAGATGTCGAGAATCTATTAACTCATCTCGACCTTTGCGTCCTGAATATAAGTGCTTCCTCTAATTTCAGTGTAGCACATGGCACATACTCGGCCATTGGTCTCTCAGTTTGCAATCCTGGCCTTCTACAATCTGTATACTGGAGAACTCACAACGACTTTTGTCGTAGTGAACACTTTCCACTCTTCCTATCCCTCCCAAGACGTCACTCACCTGGACGCTTGCCCAGGGGACTGGGATGCTTTCGCCTCTGTTACCACCCCTGGATCTACGATGCTTGGTAGCATCGATGTGGTGATCCAGAATTTTACTATGACCATTGTTTCTGCAGTTCCTCATGTTGTCCCGGGTGAAAGACAGTGCCTTGGTGATCACCGGATGTCTCTGTTGTCATTAGATATCGCAGATGGGCCCTTCAACATCATAAGCGGCACGCACAAGCGGCTGCGTGCCTGGGTCAGTCAACTAATTAAAAGGCGGAAGCAGGAGTGCTGGGAACGGTACGCTTCCACCACTGGAGCACAAACTCTAATTTCCAGATTTGGATTAAGATCAAAAGCGTTTAGAGATATATCCCTGCAGATATACCTGGAATTTCCAAGAACGGTGCTATCTATACCGCGCAGAAACAATCACAGAGCGATTTATTGATCATGATGCTCGAGCCTCTACGTCTGAGAATTACTATACGCCACCTTGAGCCATACAATGCTCCATTCAGTGAATGGGAATTTCTCAGTTCCCTTGCTCATTGTGCCGCCACAAACTCTAGCCAGACTGCATGGATCCCCAAATGATTAAACATCTATCAGCGGATTACGAGCGCCACATCTTTGCCATCTTCAGCCACATCTGGATCGATGCCGAATTCCCGAGTCAGTGGGAAGAAAGTATTATCGTTCCACTGCTAAAACCTGGTAAGACCGTGTTAGGTGTGGATAGCCATTGTCCTATTAGCTTCACCAACGTTCTGTGTAAGCTGCTCGAACTATGGTGAGCCAGCGGTTGTACTGGCTCCTTGAGTTCAAATGGCTCTGAGCACTGTGGGACTTAACATCTGTGGTCATCAGTCCCCTAGAAATTAGAACTACTTAAACCTAACTAACCTAAGGACATCACACACATCCATGTACGAGGCTCCTTGAGTCGCGGGCCTTCTGGCTCCATCCCAGGGCAGTTGTCGCCAAGGTCGCTCCACCACTGATAACTTGACAGACCTGCATTCTGCCATCTGAAAGGCCTGCTCTCGCCGTCATCACCTTATTGCCGTCTTTTTTCACCTGATGAAAGCCTATGGCACCACCTAAAGACACCACATCGTCACTGGAGTCTTGGGACCCCTCTCCCAACTTTTTTGTCACTCCGCACCTTCAGAATTCACACAATTGTCCCCATATCCAAGAGAATGGGGTTCAAATGGTTCAAATGGCTCTGAGCACTGAGATTTAACATCTGAGGTCACCAGTCCCCTAGAACTTAGAACTACTTAAACCTATTTAAGCTAAGGACATCACACACATCCATGCCCGAGGCAGGATTCGAACCTGCTACAGTAGCGGTCGCGCGGTTCCAGACTGAAGCGCCTACAACCGCTCGACCACACCAGCCGGCGAGAATGGGGCCCTGCAGGGTTTTGTACTGAGCGTCCCCCTCTTTTTAGTCGTCATTAATGGTCTCGCAGCAGCTGTGGGGTCCTCAGTATCACCCTTCTTATATGCTGACGACTTTTGCATTTCCCTTTGCTCATCTACTATTGGTGTGGCTGAACGTCGATCGCAGGGATCTACACGAAAGGTGCAGTCATGGGTCCACATCCACGGCTTTCAGTTTTCAGCCGCCAAGACTCGTGCAATTCTGTTGCCATCGTACAATTCATCTGCACCCACAATTTAATCTTGATGACCATGTCCTTAATGTAGTGGACTCTTATCGCTTTTTGGAACTGGTTTTCGACGCACGTTTAACTTGGCTTCCCCACCTTCATCAGCTTAAGCAAAAGTGTTGGCGGCACCCTAACATTCTTCGATGCCTGAGTCACACCGACTGGACTGCCCTACCCTGTTGCAACTGTACAAGGCACTTGTACAGTCCTATCTTGACTAAGAGAGCCTGGCGTATGGTTTAGCATCGCCTTCAGTATTGCGGATGCTGGACCCTATACACCACTGTGGAGTTCGACTTGCCACAGGAGCTTTTAGAACGAGCCCTGTGAACAGACTAATCGTGGAAGCTGGGCTTGCCCCTTGCGGATCAGGTGACAACAACTGCTAGCCAATTATACTGCGCACTTTCGCAGCTCACCTAAACATCCCAATTACCGTCTCATTTTCCCCAAAGCGGTGACCCATGTACCGCAACGGTGGCTCAGATCTGGGATTAGAATTGCAGTCCTTGTCTGCTCCCTTCTTATTAAACTCGAGTCTTTCTCTCTACCAATTCTCCTCTGGGTCCACTTACGTACATCTTCGTGGTACATACCTCAACCACAGTTTCGTCTGCACCTACCACAAGTGCCAAAAGACTTAGTTCATCCTGCAGCCCTCCGCTGCCTGTTTCTCTCTATTCTTGATGCATCCCAGGTTTCAGAAGTAGTTTACACGGGTGGCTCAATGGTTGACGGTCACGTTGGGTTTACTTATGCTCATGGAGTACGAACTGCAGTGCCCTCGTTGACAAATGGCTGCAGTGTCTTCACTGCGGAGCTGGTAGCCATCTCTTGCGCTTTGGAGCATATCCGTTAGTGCACTAGGGAGTCCTTCCTCTTTTGTAGCGACTCCTTGAGAGCGTTTCAATCTCTCGATCAGTGCTATCCTTGCAATGGTTTGGTAATGGCCATCCAAGAGTCTGTTTACATCCTCGAAAACGTGAACGGTCAGTGGTCTTCGTATGGACTCCGGGACACATCGGAATCCGGGGAAATGAACTTGTCGACAGGCTAGCCAAAGAGACTACTCGTAAACCGAGTCTGGAGCTCAGCATACTGGAATCTGATCTTTGATCGGTATTAGCGCTACGGTTTTCGGCTCTGGAGTACAGAGTGCCACTCCCTGACTTGGCCGAATAAGCTACCTATGATAAAGGAGACAATGAATGTGTGGAGGTCTGCTGTACGAGCCTCTCACACCAGCCTTACTCAGTTGACTCACAGTCACCTCCTACGTCACGAGGTCTCACCTTAGTGTCGCTGTGGTTCACGCTTGACAGTGGTGAACGTCTTGTTGGACTGTCCAAATTTAGCTGCCCTGCAGCTGACTTTAAATCCCCGCGACGCGCTCCCTTCGATTTTAGCCGGAAACGCCTCAACGGCTAACAAAGTTTATAAGTTTTATCCGGGAAAGGCACTTTTATCAATCTATTTAAGGGTCGGCTCCTTAGCTTCATCTCTCAGGCACTGACCCTACTTGCGTTTTACTTCTTCCTAGTTCCCTCTAGATTTTAGTGTGTTTCGGAATGGCTTGCTCATGTTTTCTATTCCTGCAGTCAGCCAGCCGATGCCATCTGCTATATTGTTTTGACACCTTCTACCGTTTTTTTCCGTTTAGCTACTGTTTTCAATTTTCGCTTGATACTTTAGATTTCTGCTTCAGTGTGGTTACACATATAGTTTCACGCATTTTATTCCTTCCCTGGATTTAAGGTGTTAGGATAATTTTGGGGTATTGTCTTAATCCGTGACCAATGTTACCATGGAAAAAAGGGACTGATAATCTTGTAGTTTAGTCCCTTTTATCTTTACGTTTTCTTGTATGTTGCCTTTACATATCCCTACCATTTAGCTTCAATATTTTCCATTACTTGCACTGTGAATGATTACATTTACTTTATGTTTGCACTTCACTCTTCGTTTTTTATATCTTTTTCAATGTTATTCATCAGTTTTATATCGTCTTTGGCGAAAGTAATCAGTTATAGTCCGACGGTGGCCTTGTAAGCCGGAAACGGATTCACGATATGAATTAAAAGGTCGACCTTTAAATTTATCGAAGCTATGGTACCCGCCCAGCGGAAGTGAGTCGACGCAACGTTCAACTGTGACAATTCTAAGTGGATGTCGAAAATGGCACGCAGCGATGTGGTTCGAACTCCACGTTAAATGGCAAATCTCGCTGCGGACAAACTGGTTCTCACGTCAGAGGACAGTAAGAGCTTGCTGGCTGCATCATTCATGCTGAATAAAGCTCTCTAGCATTCACATCAACTCCTAAATCACTAGGGCACCCGATTTAAAATTGTATTTATATTAAATAAAAGATTGCAAAGTTGCCTTAAAATGTTCAGAACAACGAAATCAAACAAATCAATGTTTCTTGCAAATTGGATACGAAAAAACTATCATAAAGAGATATCAGTACCTTATTAATTCCCTCTTAGGCATGAATTTACTGCGCAGAATTCGCTTAGGCGATTACTATTTTTGTATGACGAAAATTAATCAGCTGAAGACTGTGCACTGACGATCGTATTGCAGTAGCAGGGCCAGTCACGTACCTGAAACAAAAAAATGAAAATATTTTCAAAAATATGAGTAACGCCATCTTACTTGCCTCACGTACATTTGACTCTAGAAAATCTAATGTGTTGCTAACAAATTAGCTACGCCCTGAAGACTGGAACAGTACCAAAAAACACTCTCACTCTATTATTCTAGGGAGTGATCGATAAAAGTTTATTTTTTTATACTGCCACAAATTTCCGTACTAAAGTTACATATCATTGTAATTATTATGTCGATAGAGTCTGGCATAGCTGCTAGGCATATGATGAAAGAAAACAACCAATGCCAGAACATAAACACGCTTAGAGGCAGGAGCAAAGTTTTCAGATATTAGCCTGCACAAATTATGTGTTCACTTCAGAACGAAATGGAAGTGAATGAAAACTCGAAACACGTCTTACGAAAAGTGAAACAATCTGCAACGGTTTCTGTAACTTATTAAAAGTGATTTAAAAGTTTAAAACATTAATTAAGAGCTTACAAAAACAATTAACGCCGCCAAACCTCGACGTCCTCGTGGGGGAGACAGGCTATTCCACCGGCAGCGAAAAGAGCCTTGCGGGCGAACTACGTCGACGCAACCTGACAGCGTGCAAACAAGATGCCCCTCTTTGCTCAAAGAAGCTTTGGGCGGCGTAAGTCCTTTGACTAGAACTTTGCCCGCGGTTCTGAGCGCTAGGAATTGGAATTTCCAGCGTGAAATTTACAGGGCGAGTAAGTGACCTGACCTGACGTGACGTGACGTTAAGATCTTGTACTGACGACGTCGCTGCCAGCGTGTTTCGGCGACAGCTGTCTCTCAACTCCTCATCGCTAGGCAGACCACAACCCGGAGTAGGATGGTATCTAAGATCAAGAGGGTCTGCTTAGAAATTACCTCGCTCATTGCAGACAAACAAACACCAAAGTTACCATGACGCGTATGATTTGTTTGTTATTATGAAACTGAACACATAACTTAATGTCAATTTACGGAAAAAAAATTCCAGCACCAACAAGGAACTGTGTGACATAAACGAAAGCTGACAGGCGTGTTTCTACATCTGAAAGATGATTATTAAAATTTCGCACCAGCTTATAAAAGTGACGCTAGTAGCACCACTATGAGGCTGTTAATGGGTTTGCTTTAAATACGTGCTGCAAAGATCGTGAGCGTTAGTTACTTCTGCGATTGGACGTGGTGAGTTGATGTTAGTCACTGATGTTGAGCGCGACAAAATGCCATTATCAACACCTCACTTACTTTGAACGAAATGATTTCATAGTGTTACGAAAATCTGAATGTTCCTTCCGCGATAGTGCGGAAAGACTTGGCGGGAATGAAAGACTTGGCGGAAATGTAAGCCACTGTACATGATTTACGTTATAGCTGGCAGCGGTGGTCACGAGAATGTACGGTGGCAAGAAGACCTTACTTAGGACGGCCAGGTGGCACCACAGAAGGGAAGACCGTCGTGTACGGCGTATGGGTCAGGTGCTACGTACTTCATACACAGCAGGAATCTGAGCAACATTTGGCATCACAGTGACAGCTCCGAGCCAGACGTCCTGTAGTGCGCACTCTGCTGACTCCAAGCCACCTTAATTTGCGTCTTCAGTGGTGTCAAGCTCATTGGAGGGCAGGGTGGAAGTCTGTTGTGTTTTTTGATGACAGCTGGTCCTGTCTTGGCGCCAGTGATCACTGTGTGTTGTTTTAGAAGGAGGCCGGTTGAAGACTTGCAATCAATCTTTCTGTGTGCTGCACATACTGGACTTACACTTTGTGTTTTGGTCTTAGGTGCAATTTCGTATAACAGCAGGAGCACACTCGTGGTTATTCCACTCAACCAGATTGCAAATTTGTACGTCAGCCTGGTGATTCGATCTGTTATGCTGACGTTCATGAACAGCATACCAGACGATGTTTTCGAACAACGCTCGCCCACAGACCACTGTTGTAATCCAACACGCTCTACAGAGTGTAGACACCTGTCTCGGCCTGCTCGGTCACCAAATATGCCTGAAATCGAGCAAATAGGGGATATCATCAGGCCACCGCGTCACCTACAAACAGCATTAACCGTTCCTGTACTGATCGGCCAAGAGAGACAGGCATGGAATCCATCCCACAAACTGACATCCAGCACATGTACAACACAATGCATGCACGTTTGCTTGTTTGCATTCAACATCCTGGCGGTTACACAGGTTATTCATGTACCCGCATTTCACATTTTCAATGATGTAACACGCGCTCATATTAACCTGCGATCTTGCAATGTCAAACACTTACACATGTTGCCTAGAAAAATGTGTTTATGAAATTTCGTTATTCTTTATTAATTACTTTTTCGTGTTTTGGCCACAATGGTTCAGGTATACATGCCGACGTCGCAAGCTTAAAATTAAGAGATAGAGAAACTATACTGGATATTGAACAGGTAACTCAATCCGCAAGGGAGATGAAAACATAATAGTCATGCGGGACTGGAATGCCGTTGTACAGGAAGGAGTAGGAGAAAGGGTTATGGGAGAATATGGGCTTGGTACAAGGAACGAGAGAGGAGAAAGGCTAATTGACCTCTGCAATAAAGAACAGCTAGTAATAACGAATACTCTGTCCAAGAATCACGAGAGGAGGAGGTATACTTGGAAACGCCCAAGAAATATGGGAAGATTTCAGTTAGATTACACCGTGGTTAGGCAGAGATTTCGAAATCAGATACTGGATTGTAAGACGTAACCAGGCACAGATATAGACCAAAGTGATGAAGAGTGAGATTAAGTTTAAGAGACTAGTCAGGAAGAATCAGTATGCAAAGAAGTGGTATACGGAAGTACTTAGGAGCAAAGAAATACGCTTGAAGCTCTCTAAAGCTATAGATACTGCGATAACGAATAGCACAGTTGGCAGTTCAGCTTTAGAGGAATGGACATCTTTAAAAAATGCAATAACAGAATTTGGAAAAAAAACATAGGTACAGTGAAGGTAACTGCGAAGAAACCACGGGTAACAGAAGCAATACTTCAGCTGATTGGTGAAAGAAAGAAGCACAAAAAATTTCAGGGAAATTCAGAAATACAGAAATACAAGTCGCCTGGGAATTAAGTAAACAGGAAGTGCAGGGAAGCTAAGGCGAAATGGCTGCTCGAAAATGTGAAAAATCAAAAAAGAAATGGTTGTCGAAAGGACTGGTTCAGCATACAGAAAAGTCAAAAGAACCTTCGGTGACATTAAAAGCAATGGTGGTAACATCAAGAGTGCAATGGGCATTCCGCTGTTAAATGCAGAGGAGACAGCGGATAGGTGGAAGGAGCACATAGAAAGTGTCTATGAGATGGAAGACTTGTCTGATGTCATTGAAGAAGTAACAGGAGTCGATATGGAAGAGATAAAGCATCCAGTATTAGAATCAAAATTTAAAAGAGCATTTGAAGACTTAAAATCAAATAAGACAGAATGGGTAGAGCAATAACAGGCCAACTGCGGCTCAAAGAAAGTTCGCGACCGAGTTAAAGCTGAAGACAACCGGTCCAAGTGTGCTAACAATCGAGAATTTGATTCGGAAGTTTGAGACAACGGATAGTGTTCATGATGACAGTGTTAGCAAGTCGGTCGTCCGAGAAGGGTGAAAACGCCTAAAAACATCGAGAAGACAAGCGCTGTGTTTCAAACCAGACCCAGGAAGTCGATCAGACGAGCTGCACAACAAGTGGGAATGAACAGGGAGATACTGCGACAAATTGTTGCTGAAGACATGCATCTCTTCCCACACAAAATTGAAACCATCAGCCATTAAGCCCCAGGGTCGTGGAACAGCGATTGTGTATCACCAAACCTATTGTCCGCAGAATTAACGAACAGAACTTTGATTTGAATATCTTTGGTTTAGCGACGAAGCCCACTTTCTTTTGGAAGGGTTCCTCAATAAGCAAAACTGTCGCATTTGGGGGGACTGAGAATCCGCATTTCACGATCGAGATGTCTCTTCATCCTCAACGGGTGACTGTGTGGTGTGCAATGTCCAGTCACAGAATAATCGGTTCGATATTCCTTGATGACACGGTGACTACCGAACGGTACTTGAAGGATCTGGAAGATGATTTCATCCCCGTTATCGAAAGTGACCCTTATTTCGACAAGATATGGCTCATGCAAGACGGAGCTCGACCCCGTCAAAGCAAGAGGGTGTCTGATGTCCTGCAGGAGCAGTTTAGAGACCGCATTCTGGTTCTGGGGTACACAGAGGCCATTGTCATGGGCCTCGATTGGCCGCCATATTCTCTCTGAACATATGCGACACTTTTTGTGGGGCTATATTAAAGAAAATGTGTACATCAATAATCTCAAAACCATTGCTGAGTTGAAAATAGCCATTCTGGAGGTCATCGACAGCATCGTGTTCCGGCACTTCAGGGGGTCATGCAGAATTTCGCTATTCGTCTGCGCCACATTATCGTCAATGATGGCAGGCATATCGAACATGTCATGTTTATATGTTGCATAAAGTGTGTGCACGGCGTAGTTTGTAACTATTTTCGGCTTTTTTTCGTACAGTTCAATAATTGTCACCCTGTATGAGTTTGGGTATACATTATCCAACTTTTACAAAAATATTATTCACATAATTCAAAAGACTGCAAGAGCTGACAAGTGCGAGAATTATCGCACTATTAGCTTAAAAGCTCATACACCCAAGTTGCTGACAAGAGTAATGTACAGAGAAACGGAAAAGAAAATTGAGGATATGTTAGATGACGATCAGTTTGGCTTTAGGAAAGGTAAAACACCAGAGCTGCAATTCTGACGTTACAGTTCAAAATGAAAGCAAGATTAAAGAAAAATAAAGACCTGTTTATAGGATTTGTTGACCTTGAAGAAGCGTTCGGCAGCGTAAAATGGTGCAAGATGTTCGAGATTCTGAGGAAAATAGGGATAAGCTGTAGGGAGGGACGGGTGGTATACAACACGTACAAGAGCCAAGAGGGAATAATAAAAGTGGATGATCGAGAACGAAGTACTCGGATTAAAAAGATTAAAAAGGGTGTAAGACAGGTACGTAATCATTCGCCCCTACTGTTCAATCTGTACATCGAGGAAGCAATGATGTAAATAAAAGAAAGGTTCAAGAAAGGAATTGAAATGCAACCTGAAAAGATATCAATGACACGATTCGCTAATGACATTGCTATCCTGAGTGAAAGTGAAGAACAGTTACATGATCTGCTGAATGGAATGAACAGTCTAATGAGTACACAATATGGATTTACAGTAAATCGAAGAAAGACGAAAGTAATGAGAACAGCGAGAAACTTAACATCAGGATTCATGGTCATGAAGTTGATGAAGTTAAGGAATTCTGCTACCTAGGCAGTAAAATAACCAATGACGGACGGAGCAAGGAGGACATCAAAAGCAGACTAGCTGGCCAAGAGATATCAACTAGTATCGAACATAGGTCTTAATTTTAGGGAGAAATTTCTGAGAACGTACGTTTGGAGCACAGCATTGTGTGGTAGTGAAACATGGACTGTGGGAAAACCGGAACAGAAGAGAACCGAAGCACTTGAGATGTGGTGCTACAGACGTATGTTCAAAATTAGGTGGACTGATAAGGCAAGGAATGAGGAGATTCTGCGCAGAGACGGAGAGGAAAGGAATATGTGGAAAACACTGCCAAGAAGAAGGGAGAGAAAACAGGATATCTGCTAATACATCAGGGAATGATTTCCACGGTACTAGAGGGAGTTGTAGAGGGCAAAAACTGTAAAGCAAGACAGAGATTGGAACAATCCAGCAAATAATTTAGGATGTAGGTTGCAAGTGCTACTCTGAGATGAAAAGGTTGGCACAGCAGAGGAATTCATGGCCGACCACGTCAAACCAGTCAGAAGACGGATGACTCAAAAAAAAAAGAAAAGAACCACAGTAGCATCTGTTGACATTATTGTTTATCCTTACTTACTTTCACCGTCGAGTCCACAATGATAAAATGCAGGAATGCCGGATCGTTTACAGCGTATGTTTAATTATTTGAGATCGATTGCGGCCACAGTAATTTCAGCTGGGTACAAAACATTTATCGACACTAATATATTATGATTTATTTAAATCTTATATCAGTTTTATGAAGAGCATTTGTTTAAATACGTCTAACGAAGTTTACTAAATTGTAAATTATTCTTCAATAATACACACCAAAAACTTTTTGGATCGCCCCAATTCCCAGAACTCCTGAAGGTAGTCGTTGACTACGGATATTTTATAACAGACACTGTCCCTTTGACTGTTCAGAGATGTTACTAAACCCACCCAAATATGTAAAAAACCATGCATGAGCAACGCCTATTAGACGGAGGGGGTTCGACAGCCGATCAGTTCCAGTCATTCCACCAGGAAGGAGATACACGGCTCGTGTTGTCTGTAGTTCAAGCAAGACTAGACGGTCAATACCGCCGTTCGATCGCGTCCGCATTGTTACTTTGTGCCAGGAAGGGCTCTCAACAAAGGAAATGTCCAGGCGGCTTGGAGTGAACCAAAGCTATGTTGTTCGGACATGAAGGAGTTACAGAGACAGGAACTGTCGATGAAATACCTCGCTCAGGCCGCCCAAGGGCTACTACCGGATGACCGCTACCTACGGATTATGGTTCGGAGGAAACCTGATAGCAACGTCACCACGTTGAATAATGCTTTTCGTGCAACCACTGGACGTCGTGTTAAGACTCAAACTGTGCGCAATAGGCTGCATGATGTGCAACTTCATTCCCGACGTCCATGGCAAGGTCCATCTTTGATACCACGACACAATGCAGTGCGGTACAGATGGGTCGAACAACATGCCGAATGGACTGCTCACGATTGGCATCACGTTCTCTTCACCGATGAGTGTCGCATATGCCTTGAACGAGACAATCGTCGGAGACGTGTTTGGAGGCAACCCGGTCAGGCTGAACGCCTTAGACACACTGTCCAGCGAGTGCTGTTTTGGGGTGGCATTATGTGAGGCCGACTTACGCCGTTGGTGGTCATGGAAGGTGCAGTAATGGCTATATTATACGTGAACGCCATCCACCGACCGATGGTGGGGCATTCGTTTTCATGAACGACACTTCGCGCCCCCATCCTGCACATCTTGTGAATCACTTCCTTCAGGATAACGAAGTCGCTCTTCTAGAGTGCCCAGCATGTTCTCCAGAGGTGAACCCTATCGCACAGGCCTGGGATAGATAGAAAAAAGGGCTGTTTATGGACGACGTGACCCACCAACCCCACTGAGGGATCTACGCCGAATCGCCGTTGAGAAGTGGGTCAATCTGGACCAACAGTGCCTTGATGAACTTATGGATAGTATGCCACGATGAATATAGGCAGGCATCAATGGAAGAGGACTTGCTACTGGGTATTAGAGGTACTGATGTATCCAGCAATCTGGACCACCACCTCTGAAGGTCTCGCTGTATGATGGCACAACATGGAATGTGTGGTTTTTATGAGCATTACAAAGGGCGTGAATGATGTTTATGTTGATCTCTATTCCAGTTTTCTGTATAGGTTCCGGAATTCTCGGAACCGAGGTGATGCAAAACTATTTTTGATGTGTGTAATTCCATCTTTCTCTTTGAAGTATTAGCTGAACGTGGCTGTGACATAATCTCAAACCTGATAATAGGTGCCTACTGCACCAAAAACAGTATGAAGTGGAAAACTTCGGCGAATTTGTCAGCGTATTAACGATCTAAACAATAGATACTGGTTTCACCGTGCAATTACGAGGGTTGTTCGGAAAGTAAGGAAAGATCGGTCGTAAAATGGAAACCACAGTGAAGATCAAAACTGTTTTCTTTGCACATTTAGCTACACCTTCCAGGTACTTCTCTACATAGTCGCCACTCCGCCTTAGACGTTTGTCGGAGCGTTATACCAAATTTACAACACCGTCGTCGTAGAAGGCAGCTGCCTGAGCTTTCTGATAATTCTCTACGCTGATATATTTCGCGTAGCCTGCGCCCAAGTGTTGTCTTCGTATCCAACATTTCATGTGAACAGAGATGATACTCAGGACGCGCCAATTAGGGCTGTGTTGTTGGTGATCGAACGCTTCCCATCGAAAGGCTGCAGGAGCGTCTTCACTGCCCCGGCAGAGTGCGGCTGAGAATTGCCAGGTAGAACGAAGTGCGTTGCAGTTGTGTTAGGTGGGCTGCCTTCATTAAGGCGAAGCCTCTCAGCAGGCCCTCCTATATGGCGGGAGACATTGTTGTTCTAGGAACCTTTACTCGCTCACAGTTCGCTCACAACTGAAAAGAGCGTCTTGATGCGATCGACGGGCATACTAGAGACACTGCCCAAAACGTCTGTGAAAAGCTTCGTCGGATTTTCACAGTGGTTTCCATTTCGCGACCGATCGTTCCTCACTTTTCGAATAGCCCTCGTACTTTGATGCAGTTGAGCAGGTCATTTGTACAGGGGGTGCACAAGAATATGGAAACAGCGAGAGAAATGAACATACAGGTAAAAACATATGCTAGCCAAGCCGGCAGGTTGCCTGTTTTATCTAACCACAAACGACACCTGTGCAATGTCCTAAATACGTTGTAAGTGTCAGTCGTGGTTACAACAGAGTTATGTACCGTTGTGATTGCATTATATCAGAGCTAAGTGAATTTGAGCGATGGCATATTGTTGGTGCTCGTATTGTGGGTGCTTCTGTAACCGAGGCGGCCGAAATGTTTGGCGCTTCAAGAGCGACTGTGTCGAAAATCTATACCGCACACAGATAAAATGGAAAAAAAAATCATCCGCTATGTGACAACCTGCACGGAAGTGTCTGTTGAGCAGTCGTGGCAGACGGTCGCTGAAGAGGATTGTGGAGAAAAATAAAATAACTATATCTGCAAAAGTCGCGGCAGAAGTGAATACAGCACTCGCATACACTTTCGCATAAAAACAATACTAAAGGAGCTCCACAATCAGGTAATTGCAGGACGAGCATCAGTGATGCAGATGTCCCCAACTGGAAAATGTGATGCCAAAGCTGTAAATCCTTAAAGTAGTAAATGAGTTTTGCTATTTGAGGAGTAAAGTAACTCATGATTGTCGAAGTAGAGAGGATATAAACAGTAGACTGGCAATGGCAAGGAAAGCGTTTCTTAAGAAGAGAAATTTGTTAACATCGAGTATAGATTTAAGTGTCAGGAAGTCGTTTCTGAAAGTATTTGTATGGAGTATAGCCATGTATGGAAGTGAAACATGGACGATAAATAGTTAAGAAGAGAATAGAAGCTTTTGAAATGTGGTACTACAGAAGAATGCTGAAGATTAGATGGGTAGATCACATAACTAATGAGGAGGTATTGAACAGAACTCGGGAGAAGAGAAATTTGTGGCACAATTTGACTAGAAGAAGGTTCAAATGGTTCAAATGGCTCTAAGCACTATGCGACTTAACTTCTGAGGTCATCAGTCGCCTAGAACTTAGAACTAAGTAAACCTAACTAACCTAAGGACATCACACACATCCATGCCCGAGGCAGGATCTGAACCTGCGACCGTAGCAGTCGCTCGGCTCCAGACTGTAGCGCCTAGAATCGCACAGCCACTCCGACTGGCCACTAGAAGAAGGGATCGGTTGGTAGGACATATTCTGAGGCATCAAGGGATCACCAATTTAGTATTGGAGGGCGGCGTGGAGGGTAAAAACCGTAGAGGGAGACCAAAAGATGAATACACTAAACAGATTCAGAAGGATGTAGGTTGCAGTAGGTACTCGGAGATGAAGAAGCTTACACAGGATTGAGTAGCATGGAGAGCTGCATCAAACCAGTCTCTGGACTGAAGACCACAACAACAACAACAGATATTCGTTTCGTATGTCTGTTCTCATTTACTCAGTAAGATGTCCAAACGAGACCAACCTTCGCTTTGCCGTTGTTTCTGATATTTTCTTATTATTTTGCCAAATCTACTCTTTACTTCTCATTTTCAACTCATCTGTTGTTTTATTGAAGTCATTACAGCTGAATAATCTGTCTTTCATTTATGTCTGTTCAGTCCAGTTATGGTTCATTGTTAAGCAGTTGCATGCACACAAGCATTTAGACAAAACACTGCGGTAAAGTGTTTTAGTTTTGTATTTCTAGAAATACATTTCTTGTTGTAGACATTGTAAATAAACCACACATTCTTTCGATTTTATCATTAATACGACAAGTATTACCTTCTTTCCTTTCTCAGACCTTAGGTCTGGTTAAAAATGGAAAGTGACACAGATCTTGATCAAGCGTGACTTCCTTTTAACTGTACGGTATATGTTATATTGCATTTAGGAACTTTCGGGTAATTGAACATGTATCAATAATTACAGATTTCTGTAGTTGTATATATAAGTTTGGATGTAGCTGTATTGCGTTGATGTACTGGTGGATATTGTGTGGTATGACTCCTGTAGTTGATAGTATAATTGGTATGATGTCAACTTTATCCTGATGCCACATGTCCTTGACTTCCTCAGCCAGTTGGATGTATTTTTCAATTTTTTCTCCTGTTTTCTTTTGTATATTTGTTGTATTGGCAATGGATATTTTGATTAGTTGTGTTAATTTCTTCTTTTTATTGGTGAGTATGATGTTAGGTTTGTTATGTAGTGTTGTTTTATCTGTTACAATGGTTCTGTTCCAGTATAATTTGTATTCATCATTCTCCAATACATTTTGTGGTGCATACTTGTATGTGGGAACGTGTTGTTTTATAAGTTTATGTTGTAAGGCAAGCTGTTGATGTATTATTTTCGCTACATTGTCATGTCTTCTGTGGTATTCTGTATTTGCTGGTATTGTACATCCGCTTGTGATGTGATCTATTGTTTCTATTTGTTGTTTGCAAAGTCTGCATTTATCTGTTGTGGTATTGGGATCTTTAATAATATGCTTGTTCTAATATCTGGTGTTTATTGTTTGATCCTGTATTGCAATCATGAATCCTTCCGTCTCACTGTATATATTGCCTTTTCTTAGCCATGTGTTGGATGTGTATTGATCGATGTGTGGCTGTGTTAGATGATACGGGTGCTTGCCATGTAGTGTTTTCTTTTTCCAATTTACTTTCTTCGTATCTGTTGATGTTATGTGATCTAAAGGGTTGTAAAAGTGGTTATGAAATTGCAGTGGTGTAGCCGATGTATTTATATGAGTGATTGCTTTGTGTATTTTGCTAGTTTCTGCTCGTTCTAGAAAGAATTTTCTTAAATTGTCTATCTGTCCATAATGCAGGTTTTTTATGTCGATAAATCCCCTTCCCCCTTCCTTTCTGCTTAATGTGAATCTTTCAGATGCTGAATGTATGTGATGTATTCTATATTTGTGGCATTGTGATTGTGTAAGTGTATTGAGTGCTTCTAGGTCTGTGTTACTCCATTTCACTACTCCAAATGAGTAGGTCAATATAGGTATAGCATAAGTATTTACAGCTTTTGTCTTGCTTCTTGCTGTCAATTCTGTTTTCAGTATTTTTGTTAGTCTTTGTCTATATTTTTCTTTTAGTTCTTCTTTAATATTTGTATCATCTATTCCTATTTTTTGTCTGTATCCTAGATATTTATAGGCATCTGTTTTTTCCATCGCTTCTATGCAGTCACTGTGGTTATCCAATATGTAATCTTCTTGTTTAGTGTGTTTTCCCTTGACAATGCTATTTTTCTTACATTTCTCTGTTCCAAAAGCCATATTTATATCATTGCTGAATACTTCTGTTATCTTTAGTAATTGGTTGAGTTGCTGATTTGTTGCTGCCAGTAGTTTTAGGTCATCCATGCATAGCAAATGTGTGATTTTCTGTGGGTATGTTCCAGTAATATTGTATCCATAATTTGTATTATTTAGCATGTTGGATAGTGGGTTCAGAGCAAGGCAGAACCAGAAAGGACTTAATGAGCCTCCTTGGTATATTCCACACTTAATCTGTATTGGCTGTGATGTGATATTATTTGAATTTGTTTGGATATTAAGTGTGGTTTTCCAATTTTTAGGAACTGTATCAATTTAGGATCTACTTTGTATATTTCAAACATCTGTAGTAACCATGAGTGGGGTACAGTATCAAAAGGTTTTTGGTAATCAATGTATGTGTAGTGTAGCGACCTTTGTTTAGTTTTAGCTTGATATGTCACCTCTGAATCTATTATCAGTTGCTCTTTACATCCTCGTGCTCCTTTGCAACAGCCTTTTTGTTCTTCATTTATAATTTTGTTCTGTGTTGTATGTGTCATTAATTTCTGTGTAATGACTGAAGTTAATATTTTGTATATTGTTGGTAGGCATGTTATGGGGCGATATTTAGCTGTGTTTGCTGTGTCTGCTTGATCTTTAGGTTTCAGATAAGTTATTCCATGTGTAACTGTATCAGGGAATGTGTATGGGTCTGCAATGTAGCTGTTAAATAATTTAGTTAGTTGTGAATGTGTTGAGGTGAACTTCTTTAGCCAGAAATTTGCTATTTTATCTTTTCCAGGGGCTTTCTAATTGTGAGTAGAATTAACTGCTTGGGTGACTTCATGTTGCAAAATTATCACTTCAGGCATTTGTGGTATCATCCTGTATGTGTCTGTTTCTTCTTTTATCCACCGTGCATGCCTGTTATGTTGTACTGAATTTGACCATATGTTGCTCCAGAAGTGTTCCATGTCTGTTATGTTTGGTGGATTGTCTATTTCAATGTGTGTGTTATCTATTGTCTGGTAAAATTTCTTTTGGTTTGTGTTGAATGTTTGGTTTTGTTTCCTTCTATTTTCACTTTTTTTGTATCTTCTAAGTCGTTTGGCCAATGCTTGTAATTTCTGCTTCTTTTCATCTAATTGCTCTATCGCTTCTTGTTGTGAGATTTTACCTAAGCTTTTTCGTTTTTTTCTGACATTTCATTTCTTATAAATTGTGTTAGATGTCCAATGTCTGTTCTCAGTTTTTCTATTCTGATCTGTAGCCTGTGTTGCCATGCTGGTTTTGTGGGTTTCTTCTGTGTGTTGGTTGGTTCTGATCTCTGCCTAGTGTGTATATTTAGTGTAGTGAGTGCTCCTATATAAACCAGTAGTTGTAACTCTTCCATAGTTGCGTTTATTTTGTTGTGTATAATTATGTTGATAGTTTCTATTGTTGTTTCGACTTATGGGTTATTTGGCGGTCTAGGCAAGAATGGTCTAATGTCTGTATTAGTGTCTTTGTATTCTATATATGTCAGCTGAAATTTTTCTTCTATATCTAACATGTGTGTCACTTCATGTTCTATTTGTGCTTGTTCTGGTGGCTGTCTTAAGATTTCGTTTTCCTCTGTTTGTTTAATTGATGCGTGTTGTCCTTTGTTTGTTTGCTCTGGGATGTTTGAGTCCATTACTGCATTTTCTTCTTCTTCTGATTGCACATTATTTTGTTCCAGTATTTGTTGTACTTGTTGTTTGATGTTTTCTAATTCTGACTGGGGTATCCTGTTATTTTTTATTATTACACGAACCTGATCAGCTAGTCGTTATTCTGTTAAAAATTTTAATTCTGGGTATCTGGTAATAAATGTTGTGTATACTTGTGATCTGTATCCAGTTGTGTTGGTTCCTAGGTTTGTTGCTTGGTAATAACAGAACATGAGGTGTCGATTAACTTCATCTGACCATCTCATCCTCTTTGTTTTCCTTCTAGGGTGGTTGCAGGAAGCATATCCTGCAAAACAGCTCTATTTGGATTTAAATCATTTTCCAGTTGGCTAGCAGTGTCGTTACCATTGTGGGCGGGCATAGGGTTCAAGCGTCGTCCCCAACCATGACGGCGCTCGACAAGTATTACCATTATTATTATTATTATTATTATTATTATTATTATTATCATTTATTATTATTATTACTATGGTATACCCCTGAATAACTATATATGTTGTAATATTAAATTACTAAGGGCAACTGTTTTGAAGCAATGTTGTTAGGTCAAAAAAATAAATGAATAAAAATAAGTTACATATTAGCTTTTCACCAACAAATTGCTTCATTAGGTTATTTGCGTGTTCGTCATTTTTGTAAGAGTTCTTTTATGTATAACATTGAAATTAATGAAACTCATTGAAAATTGAGGATAAATTTTGTGAACTTTCAGAGACAAAATTTCCAATGCTACTGCCATCTGAAAGACATGCCTGTCCTCCTGTTGCACTACGTGTGTAAATAGCGCTCAGACTAGTGACAAATAAGTGCCATCCCCTTTCACTCGCGAGTTGTTGGCAATGCCCTCGTATTTATCCGGCCGACCGGAAGCATTGCTTCGGCAGCGCAGGTGTTGCTGGCTGCCGCGTGCTGCGGCCGTGTACCGCGGGCTGCCTCTCTGCCCCTCGCCGCCCCGCCGGCCGGCAGCTGCGGCTTCCTAATGAAGGCTTTTTGCGGCCGACATTCCCGTTGCCGGCCTGACCGGCACGAACAATATCGCCCGCCCCGCCGGAGCGGAAACTCAAAGCGGGCCCGCAACACGAGACGCGCAAACATTTTAGCCGGCGGACGATGCTAATGTTAACTTGCGGCCTTTAATTAAGGCACACGAGTCCCGCGCCCATGTTCAATACTCTGTGGACCGAGCAGCAGGAATTGCGAGCTGCCGCCATCTCCCTGCGCACACTCATGTATTAACACACACGCACACACACACGCAAACACACACACACACATTGCCACCCTCCGAGAAAGCAAAAGCGCCTGTTTGTGTCTATTGATTTCTCTGTTCGTCCCCTCAGGCTTGTCCTCATTCCAGTCCTGTCACAGGGTCTACCCTGTAACGTGGACCCACCTAATATTTCTCAAACGCCCCTAGATACCGACACTACGTAACAAAATTATCTGGTGATTGACACTCGTAGCCCTTTTGCCAGTCAGTATAGAGAAGCAACCTTCTCGTTTGTAGAACACTCTAATACATTCGATATTCCTTCAAAAAGTTAGCGAAACAATTTTTGACTACTACACTCACTCAAAAACTCACGTGACTAGTGCATCATAAGGTTTGTCCATAAGTGCTCTATGCTTTTGGATGTCTTACATCGCTAGGGCACCCAGATCGCATACAGATGCACTATGGATTTTGCACACGTCTCTCATTGGCGTCTTAATAATTTGCATTCTGTTTATAGAGTGAATCTGGCTTAAAGCTTTGAAGAGATAATCGCAAGGACATTTTGCTTGTTTCTGAAAATCTCGTAGCTCCGATACCACAAGTTTTGTTATAGGCGCCACTATTCTTTTATTTTGTGCTCTATTTAGGGGTATTCTGTACGTACTATTTTAACAAACCATGCTCCAGTGACATTGCTTTCTAGCTTCCTAGTGCCCCAGTGTGAAAGTGTCCCGCAAAAGTTTGAAGCTATCACATAAAGCAAATCAGCGATACATCGCATACTGAAATATTTTTAGGTACTACATTCTCACGTTTCTCATTTTCTGGTACTGTCTCCACCTTTAAGGAAACTAAAATATTAATACTTACATTTGACTTGACGGCCAGCAAATGCATGAAATATTACTCCAAACTGTCCACTGAATACCAGTTTCATTACAGCGGCAATGGAATAGATGTATTACCCAATTGTGACATATGAAAATTTCTACCAGTCCGGAACTCTAACCCAGATTTCCCTCTTATCGCAAGCGCTAGCCTTAATCAGTTGGGATATCCGTACACGCTTCCCAGTCCGATCCAAAGCTACATATATCACTATCCACTATTAATTGCACATAACCTCCACATTAGGAACTCCGTGATTACTATAAAATAAGATCAATGACATGGAAAACTGGATAATTCAAAGGAAATGACTCAGTCATATGTCAGTTTTATCTAGAGGTGAATATTGCACTCCCAACTACCTCGCGCAGCTGACATATGTATGGCCTTACGCCTGCATTTGACCTACAGTTTTATGCCTTCATTACACTATGACTCGAGATCAATAAATAAAGAGCCTCTTACAAGTATGATAACTAAAATTACATCTTTATTGCACTTATCTATGTAAAGTAACCTTACTTGCCTTTATGCATTTCGATTTATTTCCGTAGCAACAACAATTCAGCACCAATGCAGTTCTAATAAACAAATCGTTGTAAAAAGAGTAGATATTACACATGTTACGTAAGTTTCGCTATCATTGCAAAACGTAAACAGCAACGCCATACCAACGTCATGTGACAACATCGCTTTGATGTTGGCAACATGTGCAGTCCGTTATGTTCAAAGATATTCTTACTCTTTTGTCATAATGCTTCCATTATTCCTAGCAAATACTTTCATAACTGTTTTCCTGTGCGAAAGGTAAAGATGAAACTGACGACACAGTGCAGATCAGACAAATAGTTCACTGCTGCCAAATTTCAGCCCTCTTTATTGTACAATTTTTGACTGTTTTTGAAAAATTACACTGCATTTACAGTATTAACATGAATTAAACCAATTATTTTTCCTAGAGCTGCAGATCTGGCTTATACTAGTATCTTTGACCTATAACTCTGAGAATAAATTTTATTAGTATCTTGAACCACATAAAGTTTGAAATGGTGGGCGGGGGGAAGAGATACGCAGACAGAAACTACAACCATTTTGATTTTGAGGTATGCATGTACGTCCAACCAGCTGTGATGCTTTTACGTTGCTAAGTGCCCAGTTTATTATTTAATCTTTAAGCAGCATTAACTGATGAAAAATTCGTCTATGAGTATAGGTTATAGCTTGATAGCGGCCAGTTTCTACAACATAAGAGCCTCTGAAATATAATGCAAATATACTGAAAATTCTCGAACACATTATCAATGCCTGATATCGGTATGGATGTCAGACAGACTATGGACAAAGCAAGACTGCAAACTAACGATGCCTGGGCTTCAATCCGGATAAAATTAAGAAATGAAACAAGAAATTCGGATCTAAAGCTGAATGAGCAACACTGCAATAAAATAACCTGAATCATGGAACTATGAAGGAATTTTTGTTATCGGAATACGGTCCTGAAAAGCCATGATCGGAATACTTAGGTTTAACTGTGACGGGAGAGGTGATTGATGATTACGATGATAACATGACGAAATCTCATTCTGTTTCTGGATGGAATGGTGAGACACTGCAATTATTTTCTAATCGTCAGTCTGTCTGATGTATAGGTATAAAGTGTTACAGATGTAGATTCGGAAAGGAACCATTTACACTAACGAAAATTAGTTCAATCTGAATCTAGAACTTCTGACAGCGAGACGGTAGCTTCAAATAAAAATAGCATTTACGGTTCTGTGACCTGTTTCATTGCCAGTACTGGAATGAACAATGGTGTAGGAAGCACAGACGTAATTAACTTTCTGAAGAGTATGAGTTCAAGAAACAACGAAAATGATAAGATTCTCATCCTATATAAAGACTATGTTGGTCTAGGCTGTGCATCAGTATCATGGGATACATTTCAAACGTCTTTGCTGCGCCTCTTTTAGTGAGGCTATTTGATACGAGCTGCATCAGGTCGGTGGATTCCAGAATGGCCACCACATTGGTAACGTAACCTCACAAGTTTCCACCTCTCCCATCTTACAATACCTGACTTTAAATTTCTGTTGATCTATATACATGGTGTTTCAAAAATGACCGGTATATTTGAAACGGTAATAAAAACTAAACGAGCAGCGATAGAAATACACCGTTTGTTGCAATATGCTTGGGACAACAGTACATTTTCAGGCAGACAAACTTTCGAAATTACAGTAGTTACAACTGTCAACAACAGATGGCGCTGCAGTCTGGGAAACTCTATAGTACGATATTTTCCACATATCCACCATGCGTAGCAATAATATGGCGTAGTCTCTGAATGAAATTACCCGAAACCTTTGACAACGTGTCTGGCGGAATGGCTTCACATGCAGATGAGATGTACTGCTTCAGCTGTTCAATTGTTTCTGGATTCTGGCGGTACACCTGGTCTTTCAAGTGTCCCCACAGAAAGAAGTCACAGGGGTTCATGTCTGGCGAATAGGGAGGCCAATCCACGCCGCCTCCTGTATGTTTCGGATAGCCCAAAGCAATCACACGATCATCGAAATATTCATTCAGGAAATTAAAGACGTCGGCCGTGCGATGTGGCCGGGCACCATATTGCATAAACCACGAGGTGTTCACAGTGTCGTCTAAGGCAGTTTGTACCACCACAAATTCACGAAGAATGTCCAGATAGTTTGATGCAGTAATTGTTTCGGATCTGAAAAATGGGCCAATGATTCCTTTGGAAGAAATGGCGGCCCAGACCAGTACTTTTTGAGGATGCAGGGACGATGGGACTGCAACATGGGGCTTTTCGGTTCCCCATATGCGCCAGTTCTGTTTATTGACGAAGCCGTCCAGGTAAAAATAAGCTTCGTCAGTAAACCAAATGCTGCCCACATGCATATCGCCGTCATCAATCCTGTGCACTATATCGTTAGCGAATGTCTCTCGTGCAGCAATGGTAGCGGCGCGGAGGGGTTGCCGCGTTTGAATATTGTGTGGATAGATGTGTAAACTCTGGCGCATGAGACGATACGTGGACTTTGGCGTCATTTGGACCGCAGCTGCAACACGGCGAACGGAAACCCGAGGCTGCTGTTGGATCACCTGCTGCACTAGCTGCGCGTTGCCCTCTGTGGTTGCCGTACGCGGTCGCCCTACCTTTCCAGCACGTTCATCCGTCACGTTCCCAGTCCGTTGAAATTTTTCAAACAGATCCTTTATTGTATCGCTTTTCGGTCCTTTGGTTACATTAAACCTCCGTTGAAAACTTCGTCTTGTTGCAACAACACTGTGTTCTAGGCGGTGGAATTCCAACACCAGAAAAATCCTCTGTTCTAAGGAATAAACCATGTTGTCCACAGCACACTTGCACGTTGTGAACAGCACACGCTTACAGCAGAAAGACGACGTACAGAATGGCGCACGCACAGACTGCATTGTCTTCTATATCTTTCACATTACTTGCAGCGCCATCTGTTGTTGAAAATTGTAACTACTGTAATTTCGAAAATTTGTCCGCCTGAAAATGTACTGTTGTCCCAAGCATATTACAACAAACGGTGTATTTCTATCGCTGCTCGTTTAGTTTTTATTGCCGTTTCAAATATACCGGTCATTTTTGAAACACCCTGTATTTTTGCTTTAGAACGGAGATTCTACACCTGCCAGGTAAAACGCGGTACTACTGCACTTTCTCCTGCTGTATAAAGACATTCCTTAATTGTTGAGATCTATTTGTAATAGTAGATTTATTAACATGTCGTGTAATACATAATTCGTGAGATACACGGCACACTCGAACTGAAAGTGGATTTGAAGGTAGCAAAAAAGACGCGAGTAACACTGGGAGTAATCTCACAAACAGAACAATGGGAAGAGGATAAATGAGCCAGTAATCACGAAGTCACATGTTGCCCTTTAACTGAATGTTGTGGATCTATAGAAGTATTTCGTTACATGCCAGAGCTGTCTCAAATGTGCAAAATGGCGGTTACTGTTGATCGTTTGAGTGAGATACACAAAATGTATCGGAAGTTTATAGTAGGCTGTGTGTCGACTCACCACCATTGTTTACGCCGAATAACATTCCAACGGAAAAGCCAACAGTGATCGATAAGCCATGGTACTTACATACACTTAAGGTGTTCCATGAAATGTTTTCCATGATTCTTGAACACACCTCTTCCGTCGTGTTTTACAGTCGTGTTGTAGAAGAAACACTTTAACTAGACCACTGTATCTAAAAGCGCATTATTCTTTAGAACTCAGTGGAAAAATCTGTTCTGTCGCAAAGATTGACTACCGTTAGAACGATTCAAAACGCACACACTAGTGCATCAGAGTGCTCTCCACTTCATTACAAGATCCGACAAGACATAAACAATACATCACGTATGAAAATAGTAAACGTATAGCCGAATGGTTACAAGAATATATTGCAGTGTATGTCACCAATAAACTACAAAGAAAAATGTGGTCTTATCCTCAGACGGATAGCTAATTGTCTACGAAATTTATGTGTACGCATTAGACATACGTCACATGAATGAGGAACTTCACGTACACCATTTCTTGCAAAATGCCGTGCAGAATTCTACGTTTCTGCACGATGACTTCTATAGGGGACACATAGGAGAGTAGCCCATACCCCGTTTCCTTCCTAATGATCAAACTGACGGTGGTGAACAGGGGATGACTACTTTTGAGAGGCCTGCTTGAATGTTATCATCAAGGTAAAATTGTACTCACCCTAAGAAAGCTTTTATGTTGACGAAATGTAATCAAAAAACTATGGATGTCACTCTTTGATAGGTACAGCCATGAGTAGTTTTGTGGTTGGGGAAAGGGAAGTAATTCACGAGCCAAAATACGGATACCATGTGATTTCTAGTACTTGGCGTCAGAGAGCCAGGGAGTTTTAATACAAGGAACTTTTAATGTCAAGAAGCTTTAATGTAGGCAAGTTTTAATATCAGAATTTTTTATGGCAATAAGATTTCATAATAGTAAGTTTTCTGGCAGGATATTTCATTCACACTTCCACAGTCTATAACGCGTATTCACGGAAAGCTGGAAAATCCGTAAACTGCATTATACTTTCTTTACGACAGTTTCATAAGGGTTTACAAGTTTATATTTCTCTGTTGACCTATTTATTTAAATCATTCCATCATGTACCCGAATGTATTGTTTCAGCCACTATCATTTCCGCGACTGTCATCTATTGAAGCAGCTGAGCGAAACTCTGAAATGAGTCACTTTATCGACAGACAACACACGACACTATTCCTACAGGTTTGTACATTTCATGCGCAATGTCTGTCATGTCTCCTACATTTTTTAACGTCCGGCGCATTGTTCAAAGGCAACTCATTCCACTCAAAAGCTAGGAATTTTTGTCCTATCTATTTACGATGTTAGTTTTTTAATTCACTTGCATGCCTGGGGCTACCAGTACCACAATTTTTCACCTGAATTTCCGTGGAAACGTTACATTATAAGGATGAAACTGTTCTGTGTCGTCATGTTTGTCCCTCAATTTTAATCATTTTCTGAACTTTATGGCCATCAAACATGTTAACAAAGATTAAAGAGCTGATAAAAGGATCTCCTTCTACTGAAAGGAACGTAGTTACCTATGCTACCATGACAGACAACGAGGTCCGAGGTTTCTCCGTAGAACAGAACACTTGTATCACCTGCATAAAGTTTTATTCCGATATTTGGAAAAGTTCACAAAATCTATACATTTGTGTAGACGCTGTGTACAGATATTGCTTGATTATTGTGAGCACCACCTAAAAGGTGACGTCAGCGCGTAGTTCATATGACACTTCATTCAAACTATCCAACGAAGGGGGGGGGGGGGGGGGGGGGGAGCGGGGGTAAGGGTTGCGCACAACTTATCATTTCCTTCGCTCCGATTGTTAAAACCTGGTTTTATTGTTTTCATATTCTAAACAACATTACGCTGACGAACAATTGGCCGTACATATTTTCTACCCACCGCCCCCTAATACCTATCCTGTCTTCTCTGAGGAGAAGCGCCGGACACAGGATCTAAAAAGTACGCGACGTGGGCATATAAAATTGGCTCTACAAGATGACTGGTCACTCTGGCAGCTGAAAGAAGCGTCATTGTGTAGTATGGCACGAGAAGAACACAAGAGCCAAGACGACAGACGACAAACAAGCAGACAGCCAACAATGAAGAACACATCACCCTCAACTAAGACTAGATTAACATGTATCGGAAATGTTTGAGGAGGACAGTGCACGGTTTATTCAACTTCAAAAAAGAGTGAACATTTACATTCTGGGTACGGGAACCGATTAAGTCTGTGAACTCTTATCGTGCATATATGTGAAAATGTAACTGCACAAATGCCAGTGTTATGAATCACGTCATACAAACCGCGAAGCACGATCTTCGTTGATGTACATGGTGACAAGAACGACAGTGCGTGAAGGCCGCTGGTGACATGCAATAGTACCAAAATGAACGATAGGTAACCAGACTCTTGTCTGACACACCAGATCAACCACCTTGATGTGTAAAGGGCTTCGAAGTAGACTACTTGTTTATACGCTCCTGTTAGTAAGCGCTCACTTAAAGGAGAAAGTACGCTAGACCACACCGGATCGAGGCTTCCCCTGAGTGACTATGGGTAGTCCGATTTATAAGTGGGATACGGTGGAAATTAAGTGGACAAACACTTTGAAACCACACTCAAATAAAAAAAGTCGGTAGGAGCAGCTATCCCAGCATGGTCTAGGACCATAAATCAATGTTGAAGGCGCTCTCCTCCGATTTGAATACGAATTTCATTCTTGGAGGTCATGCATACATGACGAATTTATTCCTCGGCGATGAAAATGTGCCTTACAACACGTATGCAGGCGTTCAGAAATGGATCGAAAAGTTCGTTCAAAACTTCAAACTCCTTTCTTGCACACAAAATTTCGATATCTTAATCCATCTGAACTACTTTAGATCTCAGTGATATGGAGACCTTGTGTATTTCGACGATAATCCACGTATTCATACTAATGAAGTGCACAGGTGGAGCAGTGGGTGGATGACGAGCTCGCGGTCCTCAAGTCGATAATGTATGGAATAGGCTCTATACTTCTTCCTCTTCCGTATAGTGAGCTTCAGAGAATGGTGACACTGTGAGGCAGGAGACAGCAGTGAGTTTGATTTTTCTTATTTTACGGAAAAAATCAGTCTAGCGACATTTCTGTGTTTGATTGCCGGATTTGGGGAA